>NC_091229.1:25324513-25327013 GCF_040958095.1 Procambarus clarkii | reverse complement strand
TGAGCTCAGCATTCCACTTCACCTGATCTTTCAGGCATCCCTGTGTACAGGAATCGTAGCAGACGTGTGGAAACAGGCTAACATAGTTCCAATCTACAAAAGTGGCAGCAGGGAAGACCCCCTCAATTATAGACCTGTATCATTGACAAGTGTAATAGTGAAAGTATTGGAAAAGCTAATCAAAACTAAATGGGTAGAACACCTGGAGAGAAATGATATAATATCAGACAGACAGTATGGTTTTCGATCAGGAAGATCCTGTGTATCGAATTTACTCAGTTTCTATGATCGGGCCACAGAGATATTACAGGAAAGAGATGGCTGGGTTGACTGCATCTATCTGGACCTAAAAAAGGCTTTCGACAGAGTTCCACATAAGAGGTTGTTCTGGAAACTGGAAAATATTGGAGGGGTGACAGGTAAGCTTCTATCATGGATGAAAAATTTTCTGACTGATAGAAAAATGAGGGCAGTAATCAGAGGCAATGTATCGGAATGGAGAAATGTCACAAGTGGAGTACCACAGGGTTCAGTTCTTGCACCAGTGATGTTTATTGTGTACATAAATGATCTACCAGTTGGTATACAGAATTATATGAACATGTTTGCTGATGATGCTAAGATAATAGGAAGGATAAGAAATTTAGATGATTGTCATGCCCTTCAAGAAGACCTGGACAAAATAAGTATATGGAGCACCACTTGGCAAATGGAATTTAATGTTAATAAATGTCATGTTATGGAATGTGGAATAGGAGAACATAGACCCCACACAACCTATATATTATGTGAGAAATCTTTAAAGAATTCTGATAAAGAAAGAGATCTAGGAGTGGTTCTAGATAGAAAACTATCACCTGAGGACCACATTAAGAATATTGTGCAAGGAGCCTATGCAATGCTTTCTAACTTCAGAATTGCATTTAAATACATGGATGGCGATATACTAAAGAAATTGTTCATGACTTTTGTTAGGCCAAAGCTAGAATATGCAGCTGTTGTGTGGTGCCCATATCTTAAGAAGCACATCAACAAACTGGAAAAGGTGCAAAGACATGCTACTAAGTGGCTCCCAGAACTGAAGGGCAAGAGCTACGAGGAGAGGTTAGAAGCATTAAATATGCCAAAACTAGAAGACAGAAGAAAAAGAGGTGATATGATCACTACGTACAAAATAGTAACAGGAATTGATAAAATCGACAGGGAAGACTTCCTGAGACCTGGAACTTCAAGAACAAGAGGCCATAGATTTAAACTAGCTAAACACAGTTGCCGAAGAAATATAAGAAAATTCACCTTCGCAAATAGAGTGGTAGACGGTTGGAACAAGTTAAGTGAGAAGGTGGTGGAGGCCAAGACCGTCAGTAGTTTCAAAGCGTTATATGACAGAGTGCTGGGAAGACGGGACACCACGAGCGTAGCTCTCATCCTGTAACTACACTTAGGTAATTACACTTAGGTAATTACACAGTGGGGCCTTGACTTACGATGGTAATCCGTTCCCAGACACAGATCGTAAGTCGAAATATTGTAAGTTGAAGCGATTTTTCCCATAAGAAATAAAGGGAATTGAATTAAACCGTTCCCCACCCTCCAAAATATTAACTTACAAATACATTTTATACTGAATACAATGTTTTTTTTCTAACTACAATACAGTGCATATGTTTATCTTACCTTTATGGAGGACTCGTGATGCGTATGGAAGATGGTGAGGAGGGGGGAGGAGAGGTGTTACTGTTTGGAAGGGAAGTCTCTTTCCATTATAACATCAGACAGTGATGACTTCTCTGGGGTACACACTCTCCTATGTCTTGCACACGTTTTCAGCAAATCACGGAACTATTTACTCTACCCACCATGAGAGTAAGGACAAGACCAGAACATAACGATGCCAACACAGAAGACACTGTTCAACATAACAGGCCAATTACACCTGATTAATCTTTGGGATAGGAGCTGCCTCATATGGGCCAATAGGCCTTCTGCAGTTAACTTTTTCTTACATACTTATGTGCTTCGTTCCCCACTTATCCCCCCCTTGTTTTTACCTTTATTGTACTTGTATTTATACCCCGTACGGGTGTAAATCAACGAGTTATGTAATTTATTTTCACTTGAGAATGAACCATGGAGGTTCGAAACATTTTATATATATATATTTAATATATATACATATATTTATTATATATATATATATATATATATATATATATATATATATATATATATTTATTTATATATATATGTGTGTGTGTGTGTGTATATGTGTGTGTTGTACCTAGTAGCCAGAATGCACTTCTTGGCCTACTATGCAAGGTTCAATTTGCCTAATAAACCAAGTTTTCCTGAATTTAAATATTTTTCATTTTTTCTTCTTATGAAATGATAGAGCTATCCATTTCATTATGTATAAGTTAATTTTGTTTAATTTAAGTTAAAACTAGCGTAGATATTTGACAGAACCTAACAAACCCTACCTAACCTAATCTATTTTAAC
>NC_091229.1:25192013-25322013 GCF_040958095.1 Procambarus clarkii | reverse complement strand
TTAAAAATATATTCAAAACTTTGGATAAAATTTTTTAATTACCTTGTAATAATTTAAACTGAATAACTTGAAGTTTAGTTTCCATAAGAAGTCATTATTATTTTTATAGTACAGTAATGTATAATGTGCATATAGTCAAAGATAATAATTTTTTATTTTTGAAAAGCTATTTCTCTTCAAGTACGATTGCACAAAATGTCCCCTCCCCCCATAAATGATGATTCTTATTTGGTCACATTTACAAAAAAACATCAAATTTCATTGACATTTAAATTACCGATTGAAGGTGACATCACTTGCACTGTAGAGATTTTGTTAGGGGCATTATACTGAGTGCAAGCTGCAGCCTGTCACGAGATAAGCTTGCCTCACCCCTAGTCAAAGGTTTACGACTAAGTAATGTCCCTCTAAACCATCCTAGTCATGTAACTCAGCTTCTGGTTTATGAATGGGAAATTCAAAGCATTATCAAAGATAATCTGCTTTTTATTTTTGAAACTGTTCCTTTTTGTAGAACATTTGCCATTTCCACACTCTACCTTTGTCTCGCTCTCATGTATGACTGCTGAGGTAACCCTCGAGGCTGCAATAGATTATGGCTTTGTGCTACATAGTTAAACAGTTTAATTTGCATACACTAAGTAATTATCGAGAGAAGGCACCAAACCACTATTTAGTACCAACTATGTTGTGGGATATTTTTAAAAGTTCTAAATATCACTTTGGATGCCATTACAAGATTAAATTAATTTGCATGAAGGTACAATAAATTAAGAAATTCTAAGTTAAATGAGAGTAATAATCAAAAGTTAGTAAATAATGCAAGACTCGGAGACTGGTAACCTACAGTAATATTTTTTTGTATGAATTAGAAACAGTTTTCACTTCCAAAACTATGAAATCAACTGTTTTTTGTTTTTGTTTTTAAGAAACAGCCGTGTATTAGTCATTCTTCTATAACAAACTAAAGCAAGAATGTGTGTGTTATGCTGTGAGAACTAATACTTATGTAATGATTTGGAGATGAAAAATTATTTTTTTCATTATGGTTAACTTTCTAGCTAAATTATAGAGCAAATTAAATCTCATAAAGTACTCTCATTGCTACCAAAGTTGGGGACTGTACAATATTTTTAATATTTTCTATCACAAGCATGCACTAAATGAAGCAAAGACACAGAGCAATATCAATGTTTTGATATCTTAACTATATCTGTATAAACAATGGATAAAGTACAGACTAAGTGACGAGAGATAATAATATTTAAGTACCGGAGAAATTAACAGAAACAAGAGAGAAATTGTAAAATTAGTTCTGAACTATTTCCCTCTAATTTGGAAGGTAGTAGTTACAGTTCCCTTCTGGATATCCTTCAACATCTCGACCTCCTAAACTCCACCACACTGATAATCATCTCACCCATTTCTCTCTCCACTTTGCTCTAAATGACCTTTTATTTTGCTTGTGCAATTATTCATTTTAATTATGCTCATTTATAAACAACAACTGGTATCTTTTTTTGTTACCTCCGTCCATCTTTATATCCTGAACTGTTGTATACCTCTTCACTATCCGTTTGAAGATTCCTCAACTCCCCCTCCCCACCCAACTTTTTTTTTCTAATTAATTACTCAACTCTACTGGTTACGTAACAATCCTCATTTCACTGCAGGCACCTTTAGCCCACTTCAACAATCTCTCTCTCCAACCTACATGCTCGCATAACTCTACCTCTTGTCATAACCTTTATCCAACTCCATAAAACCTGTTGAAGCTTATTTCTCTAGTTTCATTTATTCAAATCATTAACACAAAACACTTGATCCCTACCGTCATTCCCTTCATAGTCACTTGTCTCCTCTTATGAATTTTAAAGATTCCCAGGCCTCAAATTGTCACTATCATCAATCTTACTCCCCATACTCCTAATGCCAATATCTAAATTTTCCACAGTCAAATTAGGTACTCTGCTGTAACTAAAATGGAACAGTAGTTACTCCCATTAATTTCCGAGACATCTTGCCCTCTTAAACACAGAAAAATCACCGAAGACTCGCCAAACCCTTTACTTTATAAAAGTTTTTGCCTCTTTAATACCGTCCTAATTATCATCAAAGTTTACATTCATCCAACACATACTATCATTATCTGAACAAGACCCAAATGTTAGTCAAATTTACTACAAGCCAAACATGTACATCTCTAACCCTCCCAAGATTTCACTCTCTTCACCGGCATTCACTTCCACTACAGTACCATATATTCTTTTTCCCAACTTTGTTTTCTATCCCTCGCTGACTGTTGCGATCAACCCATCACCTTTTCATACCTCTCCATCCTTATACAGTATATGTATTTACAATATACATGCGTTGAATTATTATTTTTAAAGGTTTGAGTAAGAAACATGAGTGGAGGATAACTAAAATGATACTGTACTGCAGTGTAAATATGACTAATGAAATCATTCTCATTGAGAGATTTGAACATCCTCTACTACTTCTATACTGTAGTTACAATTCCATCCACAGGCTCCCAAGAAATTAATCAGATACATGAACAAGTGAAACAAAATTCCCCCAAATTATTACTAGGAAATAGATGTGCCACTGCAGTAAAACTGTACATTGCTATGCTTGAAGATTCATGATAATTTGTTCAAGCCTATGATCATATTTAGCATAGGTTCAGAATATTCAAATTAATACACATAACAAGCTTCACATGTCATTCCTATAGTGAGGCATTGAAAGCACTAAACACCATAACTGTGAACCCAAAACTGTCATGATAAATCAGTCAATCCTTACATCCTTGACAAAATGCTTCAAAAGGGACCTCAAGCCACCTAACCTTTGAGTATTGAGCCAGTAACAGCCAGCTTTCTCAAGTAAATACCTGACCACACATGTAGCTCTCAATTGACTGTTACACAATAGAGATCTAGACGTCTTTTTTTAATACCTAGTTTATGTAAGCGTCACAGTTTAAAATTATAACAACTATGCAATATACACTTTTCTAAACTACTCTACCATTACAGCACTTTCAAAATTTATTAATTGTGCAGGCATGGATAAATGACTGATGCAGAAGAGTGGTATGAAAGCAAGAAGATCCAGGATGTATGAGTGAGTGAAAAATGGCATATTGGATAGAATTTAACAGGTGGCATTCCAGTGTTGTGTCCAGGATGAGACACGGGCAGCTGGCACATGTATTGAGATACAACGTTCAGGAAGATGTCCTAATGATACTGAATATAGGTAACATATACAGGATGACGATGAGCTAAGAGGGTCAGTATACAGTCCATGCTAAAGATGATTTCGTACATGATACAGAAGTTAGTATTCTAGTGATGATGAAGATGACACCTAAAAGATGACACAGGAAGCTGGCATGAGTACTGATGTCCCATTGGATGAATTCAGATTTAAACTACAAGCATATGACATGAGTAGAGAAGCAGGAATGATTACAAACACAGACTTGCTCACTTTCTGATACAAAGAAAAATCAAGACAAAATACTGAAACTCTTCCAAATAGGGTGGTTGGTTTTTCAAGATTTACACACACATATTTGAAATGCAAACTCAAAAATTTAAAATACGATTGACTAAACCAGCAGATTTGCCTTTCATCTCAAGGTCAGTTCACAGGATAATAAGTGAAAAAAAAAAAAATATATATATATAGTGCATGCCTTTAAAGGGATATGTAACTGGCTAGTGCATTATGAAAAATGGAATATTGTGCAAGAATCTTTAAATACAAAACATTTAAGAAACAACCTAAACTCGGTCCTACTGCAATACATACAGTAGCCACAATAATAATAATATTACAAGAGATATTCAAAGACATCACAAACACAATGTTGTGCATAGGCAATCATTCGCTATCAAAATACGGCATTTATCACCATTGCTGTACAAGTGTTTACCTTATGGGTAGAGTATTGAACTTCATTAGAAACCATGCAGAATGCTCCTCTATCCCAAATGTTAGGAAAATAATATGCTCCCATTAAAATAGCTTACACATTTATATATTACTATTGTCCGTTTTTTTCAACGTCAATAACAAGAGGTTAAATTTATAATTTATAATATTTGTATCTTATATCAATCTTTGTGTATTTAAAAATGAGATGCACTGCATCACCTTCTCAACTAACCACATAAGCCAACCTTCACTTCCATTCACAAAAAATACAGCGGGGCTTTGTACAATGTCATCAGTGTCTTGTCAGTCATATTATTAAGGCAAAAATGGAAAATATAAAGGTTCTATAAAGCTAAATGTCCTTCTTTCAGCATATTCTTTATCCACACAAAAGTATCTTACCATTCTATCCAGAAAAAAAAGAAGATAAAAACCACTCAAGACAAACTTTCATGTTTCAAAGTAAAATTTGAAGACATTATTACACCTGATAAGTAATTCATGCTAATATATCACAAATCTTTAAACAACTTCTGGGCTCATGAAGCCACACTGTCCTCTTAACATGAGAAGGCAGTAGTAAAAGAGGCAGTTAATAACATGCTGTAATGATAAAATACTTTTTGGCTTTAGACTTTTGACAAAAATTCCTTTGCAAAAAAAAAAATTATATTAATAACTCTCATATAGTTCTCTGACAACACACACACAAGCACATACACTTGGTACAGTAATTTATAACTATCAAAAACTCTCTCCTCTCACACATTAATTATAATTGAAAGAAGCTAATATATCTCCAAGACACTTGTGGGGTGAAGTGCCTCACGCCCTCGGTTATCCTCTGACAGCACCTGTAGAGACAATAAAAAAAAAAGCTAATATTTCTTTTAATTCCTAATCTACTTCTGTGAAGCATCTGTTATCAAAACTAATACTAACAATAGCTTAATATAGTAAATATTTTAAACTTATCATAACTAGGAAAAAAATATCAGCATTGAATGTAATAAAACGCCATTTTCTGGGTGAGACCAGGAGGCTCCCCGGAGCTATCCAGGCTCATACGCTAATATCAGACTTTGGCATCAGTCATGTATATGGAGTTCTGTGGGCCTACTGGGGACCATGAGCCAGAACCTGGTCCCCTCAGAAGAGGCACGAGGAGCACAATGGCCTATAGAACCCCCCGTGTGGTTGGAAGCATTTATGTCTGCCATCGACCGGGTCAGGCACCCAGAAAGGTAAGCGTCCCAAAACAAACCCCTATCCAAACCCTATCCAATGGTGAAAATTGCGACAAAAAAACGAACAAGTGGATAGAACTCCCCAAACAGAAATGAGCAAACAAGTAAGACATCACACGTCGCTGCGCCGCTGTCTGTGCAGCTCCCTCCCCCCTCCCCGGTAGAAGGAAGGGGGGAGCCCCAGACCCCTGCGCTGGCAATCCACCTCTCAGTTCTGAGGCTGGACATCAAAACACGAAAATCGCCGACCGGGGGAAGGAGAGTTGCCAAGGAGCCTCCGGGTCTCACCCAGAAAATGGCATTTCATTAAACTGCCAACCCAAGGCCACACAGGCTCGATAAGGCCCAGGAACATCAAAGAAGGAACCCAGAGTCACCCAACGAACAACTTGGGCATGGGGACAGACAGCAGGCTGGCTGGACTGAACCATTCCACTGACGACCCAAGAGACCCACACCCTGGCACAGGGAAGAAGGGAATCCGGAACAATCCAAAGCATGACCCCGGTCACGGCAGCCGTGGCACGCCAAGCACGACGAATTGCCACAACTGAACACAACACACAATGCATCCCCGGCCAGACCAAGCATCAAACAAATCAAGGACACCTCCGAGAAGCAACTGTGCCAGTCTTTGCCAGAAAAGACGGAGACGGCTGCAAGCGAACAAATCTATCTGGAGAACCAAAAGAGCCAAAACCCAGCCGCCAGAGGAGGGCATGAAGCACTCCGACCCGACCCCCAAAAGCCAACATCAACAAGAAATGGGCATCGGAAAACAACTCTGAACCAAAGGGGGCACAATAAGCCGAAGAGAAAAGAAAAAAGCACGCAATCCAAGAACCACTACGGCTTAAGCGGCGCAAGAGCAGACCAGAGGTGAACCACGCCAGAGACGGCTCATGAAGCAGTGCAGAGGCAACTCCAAACCTCCACAAAAGAAGGACCAGATCACGCCAAGAAAACATAGCAAACCGACGAAGGGACAGAAAGAAAAAGGAAGGACGGCCAAAGAAAACCCCCACACCGCCGCCAAGATGAAGCACGCAGGTGGGACACCATCATCGAAGCCACATGACCACCAACAGACGGTGAGATACGAGGCAAAACCGAACCAGCCCTGCCATGGACCAATCGAGCATAGGAAGAGGCGGAGCCGCGAGAAAACCTCGGGTGCGACTACTGAGCAAGCAGAGCTGGAACCAAAACCGGCAAGGAATGAGAAGGAACGTCTGCCGTACAGAAAACTTCCCAATGCCAGCGAGCTCGCCAGGAGATCGGAGACACCGTGGTTCTGATGCGAGACTTGTGAGAAGTGACACCGCGAGATACGGAAAATGCCAACTGGCAGGGTAAGCCAGGAAACCAGGAACCCAAACCTGGCAAGCCGGAAAAGAAGCAAACATAGGGGCGGTCCAAAAGCAGGGAACTGAACATGGACAAAGTTCAACCTAGCAGTAGGAGAGCCAAGAAGCACATACTAAACCACACAACAATGTGTAACAAGAGGGGTAACAATAGAACTATTACATTCCGTGACACTTAGGTATCACAACACAAACAAGTGAATGCTAACTTAGTCTCGCAGATGTCAAGCCCTGATGAGTAACCTACATGCAAAACAACCCAACTACCCCTCACATATTACCCTGCAGATTAAATGACCTGAATTGGATACAGTATAACAAGCCATACAGACTAGAAAAACAACCCCAGCACCAGCAGCTAGGGACAAGAGTGTAAAAGGAAGACGAGGAACGAGGAAGATAGGCAGCAACAAGAACGAAAGGGACAAGACCAACAACACACAGAAGCCATGTCGATGTCGGCGATTGACAGTCGAGAGGTGGGACTGAAGAGCCAAAGCTCAACCCCCCTGCAAGCACAACTAGGCAAGGACAACGAAGTGAGTACAGAGAATCAAATGGATATAGAAGGGATAAACTAGGCACTGCAAGACAGTCAAGGAATAAGTGACCAAAATAAGACCACGAAAGACGTGGCCGTGCCCCACCGTGTAACAAATAACACAGGAGTGTTAGTTGTCCATGTACCATGCATCCCACACCCATCCAGTGGGCGGCAGTGGAAAGGGCCACAGAGGCACACAAAGGGCTCAGGGACTGAACCCCACAATTCACTGAGCTAAGCAAGTTACAATCTTAATGAGCTAGGTACAAAATGCAGTTTAAGTCGCCACAGATGAACAAAGAAGGCCACAGGAAGAACCACGCAAGGGGCCAAACAAAACGCCACAACCAACCCCCAACACGCACCCAAAAACCACGAACCAGCGCCTGGCCGAAAGAGACGCCTGGCCGAAAGAGACGCCCGACCGCATTAACTCACCTGCAGAGTGTAGGCACAAACATGTCACGACACATCGTAGTCGAGAATATTCCGGGAGCACCGCCAGTGGAATAAGGCCAGAGCCACACATGCAGAAGAGTAGGGTAGAGGCGAATGCGGCACCCCACACCCGTATGCAGAGAAAACGAAGCGTATTTGAATGAATAGTGGCAGTGCCTAGACAGAGCATGGAGAGAAGATACAAAGACAAAAAAAAAAGACAGTATCGAAAACAATAAGAAGCACAGAAGAGGACTAACGAGTCCCAAAAAAAAACTGGAGGCAAGCCTCACCAGAAGACGACAGACGTTTCAATAATGCGGGAAGAATTGAAGACCTTCCTGAACCCTTGAGATCGTACAGAAGCAAGCACAAAATCACAAAGGCTCATAAAGGCACAGTCGCACCCGAGACCAAAAGTCATGCAGAACCCGATAAGTGGGGAACATGACCCAAACATGACGGAGAAGTCCCGTCAGAGAGAAAAGGGAGTAGAAACGAAGAAAAGTACCCACCGATAGGACGGAACCGAACAGACCCGAACGGACAAGGATCCAAACCCGGGGAGGCGCCGATGCCCAACAACTCGTACGCAGAGGGGGGAAAGGAAAAACCCCACTCCCTGTAATTGCAAGCCCCCGTTCAGAGGGGTAGAAAGCCCCAGGCCCGAGGCTCCCCAAGTCAGCCCCCTCCCCAACCCCAGGAACCTCCTCGGCAGGCCCCGGGGCCAAGTCGTTCCCCCAAAGTCCCAGCCTCACAAGAAAAAGCCGAGGCAGCCGGAAAATTACTAAGGAAGGGAGCCCACTGAAAGACTCATACAACACGGCTGGAGGAACAGGCTCGAATGCCTCCATTGCTACCCCGGAAGGGGGAAAATCCCCAAGACTGCCCGAATCCCCGCCCCAACCCTGAACCCACAGACGATAAGGATCCAGATGCAGGGAGGAAGGGGGTGGGGACCAGGCAAAATCACAACAGGGGAAAGACAAGGGGGCGCGAAAGAAAAAAAAAACGAAGCAACCAACACCACCAAGCCCTGTCACAACCACCAAAACAGGGCAACTTACAATATCTTTTTTTTTATGTGGGAATATCGAAGAGGGAGCCAGCATGTAGCAGTCAAGATCTCAAGATAACCTCAAGTACTAATTATTCTCGTCGTTGGATCCATGGTTACGTCATCTATTGTAACGCAAGCGGGAACGAGGCGGACACTAGATGAACGACACGGGCTCCCTACAGAGTACAGTCGACTCGCCATAGAAAGGGGCCACAGCCTCCCTCGGCCCAAGGTTAACTGTACAAGGGTATACATGCATGGTGTTTACGGTCTAGTAGTCTGGTGTCATCAAGAAATGCCCGAGATGAAGTGAACCATGGTGACTGAAGATTGAGAGCATTTGTTTTGTCAAAACGTCACCCATCTCAACGCCTTTCTGCAGTTACTTCCATCACGAGACATCGTTGTACGTTTCCGTCCTGCATTTCCGTGGCTCAGCTACTGGTTCAGTCTCTTCTATCAAGACTGTTTTGTGGGCTACAAGATGAGTTATGAGTCGTGTCCTGTTAATAAGATTCACCTGACCGGTGGCAGCCAATCACGGGGTGTCACTGGTCACTCAACACTCAATTCTAGGACTGTCTGTGGTCCTTCAGCGGTAATTGGTATGAAGTACAAGAGGATCAAGATTCTCTACAGTCAACAACTAATGGTCCTGGAACTACTATCAACTAATCGTCAGTCTTCTAACATCGATTTTTTTGTGTGTTTATGGACAATTGTGGAAAAAGAAAAGTAAATGTCATCTTTGCTCTATAATATTAACGTAATGCTTCTGAATTTCTAGTAACATGAGTTTGGAAAAATAGTGTTTAAATGTTGAAACCAAGCAAATAAGTCATTAAAAATTCTGGAGGAAGGAAATATGGAAAATTTTTGTTAAATAACAGTCTAAATGAAAACCTATTGCATGATACCTAGAACATCAGGTACTAAAAAAACCAGCGTTGAATGTAATGAAACGCCATTTTCTGGGTGAGTCCCGGAGGCTCCCCGGAGCTATCCCAGGCTGATATGCTAATGTCAGACTTTGGCATCAGTCATGTGTATGGAGTTCTTAGGCCTACCGGGGACCACGGCCAGAACCGGGCCCCCTCAGAGAGGCAAGGGGAGCAATGGCCTATAGAAGCCCCCGTGCAGTTGGAAGCATTCTATGTCTGCCATCGACCGGAACAGGCACCCAGAAAGGTAAGCGCCCCAAAACAAACCCCTATTCTGGTTAAAATTGCTACCTAAAACCGAACTAGTGGATAGAACTCCCCAACCGAAAACAAGCAAACTAGTGTGACGTCACACACTGCCGCGCCGCTGTCTGCGCAGCTCCCCCCTCCCCGGGAGGGGGAAGGGGGAGCCCCAGACCCCCCGCGCCGGCTACCCACACCTCAGTTCTTGAGGCTGGATGTCAAAAACGCAAAAAACCGCCGACCGGAGGGAGGGAGGGATGCCGGGGAGCCTCCGGGACTCACCCAGAAAATGGCGTTTCATTACATTCAACGCTGGTTTTCTGGGGGGAGCCCCGTCGGCTCCCCGGAGCTAACTACCCACAGACAGAAAAAGAGGGACTTACCCGGGAGGCGGTCGTCGCTCACCCCTCAACTCGAAGCCGAGACAACTGGCTGCAACCGCCGACCCAAAGCAACACAGGCCCGACGAGGGCCAGGGACATTCACAAGGTAAAGAGCAGCCAGGACCCTGTTCGACCGCCAAAATCCCCGCGCCCGAATATCAGACCAAGACATATTCCCAAAGACGGCAGCAAGAGCCGCGAACTTACGAACGTCATGGGCACGGGGATAGACCGCAGGCTGGCTAGACCTAATAACCCTGCGGACGACCTGAGAGACCCAAACCCGCGAACAGGGAAGAAGGGAAACCGGATCAACCCACAGCGCGTCCCCGGACACAGAAGCTGTGGCGCGCAAATAACGGCGAAGCGCCGCAACCGGACACAAAACATGATGCACCCCCCGAACAGACAAGGAGCTAACACGACGAAGACGCAAAAAGAACCGGAAGGACCGCCAGGAAACTTCATACTGCCGCCGAGAAGAAGCCCTCAGGTGGGACACCAACAAGGAGGCCACCTGATCACCATAGAGATGATGATAGACTCGAGTCAAAAAACCATACGCGAAGACTCGAGGAGAAGATCGAACCAGCTACGTGACGTACCGGCCCGATCTGCTGAAAGAGGCGGAGCCGCGGGAAAACCCTCGGGTTCGGACACCGAGCAACCAGCGCCTGAAACCAAGGCTGGGCCGGCCACCAAGGGGCCAGAAGGACAACTCTCCCCCGGTAAGTCTCTAAGCGAGTCAGGACCTGGAGCAACAGCCGAACCGGGGGAAAGAGGTACAGGAACCCCCACCTCGACCAGTCGAGCCGAAAGGCATCAACCCCGACGGCCTCGCAATCGGGGAAGGGCGCCGCATAAACGGGAAGACGCCGCGACCACGCCGACGCGAAGAGGTCCACCTCGGGGCGCCCGAACGTCTGGCAAAGCCAACGGAAGGACTCGTCGTCGACCGTCCACTCCGTGGAGAGGGGAACGAAGCGAGACAGGGCGTCGGCCAAGACGTTGGACACGCCCCGTACGTGAACCGCCAGGAGAGCCAAACCCCGAGAACTCAGCAGACGAGTCACCCGAAGCGACCAACCCCAAAGAGACAAGGACCGCATCGAACCCCCGCGGTTCAGGCAATGAACCACCGGAGAGCAGTCCGAATGGAGCCGAATCGTCGATCCGCGGGCCACCCGAATCCTCCCCAGAGCAAACCACACTGCCGCGAACTCCCGCACCGTACTGTGAGCTCGACGGAAGGACGGACCCCAACGCCCCTGGCCGGCCTGGTGAGCACTGGTCACAAAACCCCAGCCGAGAGACGACGCATCCGTGTACACATCGAGCGAGGGCTCGGGTAGGCGCCAAGGCACTGAACCCCGAAAAACCCGAAGAGGAAGCCGGTGACGCAGCAACCGACGCAAGTCCCCCGGGGGTCGAACTCTGCGATCGCGAGAGAGGCGGAAGGGGGAACCCCAAAGGAACCAGAACAGCCGTCGAAGCCAAACCCGACCCGGCGGGTAGACCACCATCGCGAAGTTCAGGCTCCCGCACAGCCCCTCGAGCAACCGCCGGGTGACCCGAGGGCCCTCCAGAAACAGACGAAGGCGGGACCGCAGCCGCAGGAGAGACTCCGGAGGGAGTGACAAGGAGGCGGTTCGAGAGTCCCACACGAGACCCAGCCAAGTCCGAACCTGAGAGGGAACCAGATGGGACTTCCTCCAGTTCACCAAGAACCCGAACCCGGCGAGCTGGGAAAGAACCAAATCCCTGGCTAGCAAGCAAGCTGACTGGCTGGGAGCCCAAACCAGCCAGTCGTCGAGGTAGGCCAACACCTGAACACCTAGGAGACGCAAACGAGCCACCACAACCCGTGTAAGGCGTGTGAACACGCGAGGTGCCAGGTTCAACCCGAACGGGAGACAACGAAAGCGGTAACTCAGATGCCCCACTACAAAACCGAGCCAGTCCCTGAACCGCGGATGAATCGGGACATGCCAATAAGCGTCCCGGAGGTCCAGGGACACCATCCAAGCTCCCGGCTCCAAGAGGAGCCGAACCTGAGACAGCGTAGTCATCCGAAAGGAGGGGCAATGAACCCAGGGGTTCAGACGGGACAAGTCCAGAATTAACCGCAGGTCCGCGCAGTCCCGTTTCGGAAACGGAAACAGACGGGAAACCCATCTGAGGGACGACGTCGTTTCGACGACGCCCAAGCGTACCCACTCCAAGACGACTCGACAGAGCGCAGGGGAAGAAGCCTGCCCCGCCAGCCCCGACCCCCCAAAGGGGGGAGGGGCCACCCAACGCCACCGCAGGCCGCGAGACACGACCCGAAAGGCCCACGAATCGTGGGACCAGGCGCGGGCGAACAGCGCAAGCCGCCCCCCCATCGCCCCGTCAAAGGGGCAAACCGCGAAAGGGCCGGCGACCCTTACGAGACCCAGAACCCCGCACAGCGCGAACACCGCGCCGACCAGACGAGGGAGGGTCCGCAGGAGGAGCCAACCCCAAACCTGACACCAGAGGCCTACCACGACGAGAGGAACCCCGAGCCCTGGCACGACCTTTCCGGGAAGACCCACCCCGGGACCCCCGGAAAACCAACAAGTCCGACATCGGACGACAAGCCGCCGACGCAGCCTGAATAAACTGCGCCACGGCCGACTCCCCAAACAGGAGAGGACAAAAAGGTGAAGAACGCCTAAGAGCCAGAGCCCAAGCAGATTCCACGGAGGAACCCAGCACCGCCTGCCGACACGCGAGACGGGAAGCATAGAACAGGGAAACCGCATCCCGCAAAATCGGCGTGAACAGCTTCAACAAGGCAGCCGACGAACGCGCAGCCGAGGACAAGGTGCCGGACCCCGGGACGGACCCAAGCGTCCCCACATCCTCCACGAGCCAATCCGAAGACAGCTCCAGGAGGGAAAAGAACCGCAAGGCCGAACACAAAAGGCCCCGAGCGCGCAAGTCCTCCGCCACGAGCGCCGCCGAAAGGGAGGGAACTGGCACATGGAGCTGAATAACGCCCACATCGCGGGGAAGGGCAGGGGCAAACAAGCACTCATTCAGGTACTCAAGTTCACCCCCCAGGAAAACCTGAAGCACCGTGGAAGCTTCCCGCCACTCCAGCGTGCGGGAACGACAGAAGGAATGCCAGGAATCCAGACCAAACAAGGGGCAGTCTGCTAGCCAGGACGACTCCGGAACCTCGTAACGGAGCCAGAAAGGGAACGAAGTCCCAAACCTGAACGTGGACGGATCCATTTCCGAGGCATAATCCGGGTCACGCAGGAGGTAAGCTGCAAAGGCCGCTCGCACCACACCAGGTTGGATGCGATAAGCCGAAAACCTCCGGAAGGACGGAACCGACGTACCCGGGGGAACACGGAACCGTACCCGGGGAGGGGCCGACACCAAATCCAACTCGTACGCAGAGGGGGGGAAAGAAAACCCCACTCCTTGTAACAATAAGCCCCGCTCAGTGGGAAGAAAAACCCAGGCGGGGTCCAGCGGGGCCCAAGGCCCCCAAGTCAGCCCCTCCCCAGCCTTGAGGTCCGTCACCACAGGACCCGAGGCCGAGTCCTCTCCCCAAGCCCCGACCCCACAAGACAAGGACGGAGCAGCCGGAAAAGCTGGAGGAAGGGGGGCCCACTGGTCAGACCCTGAAGTTTCGGCCGGGAGACAAGATTCGAATGCCTCTGCCGCCCCCCCCGGAAGGGGCAACCCCCGAAGCTGCCCGAGTCTCGAGATCAAGTAACCCCTGCTCCGACCCCGAAACCCTCAGACGCTTCGGGGCCGGAAGCAGGGGCGGGGGACCAGAACGAACAGAAGGGGAAGGACGAGGAGGTGCGGACTGAACCAGGATCGAAGCGACCCCCACCCCCAAGTCCGGGTCTCGAAAAGCAAAGCGGGGCAGCCCCGGGGCATCCGGGGAAGCAACCAACCGAGCGCGTTGCAACAGACGAAACCTAGACTGCAACGCACGTGCCGCCTGTACCCGAATAGAATCATCAGAGGATTGGGTAAATTGAGTCACAAGCAAGCAGCAACACTCACAGGACTCAGGGTCGAAAGTATCACCGACCCAACAGGCAGCGTGGCAGAGGCAAAAACAATGAGGGTCACCCTGAGACAAGGGGACCGAGCAACCCTCAAACTCGCACACAGCGAGTGGGGACTCCGGGGTCACATCCATCGGACCCACGCGCCCCCTAGGGGATTCCCAGGGTCCTGAGCGTTTACTTTAAGAGGACTCGCGCTCAGGTAGTCCCAGGCAGGGTGCTGCAAACCGGCGCCCAAAACTACCAAGCAAACTTCTAAAGCTGAACCCCAGGGACGTGTACACTCACGGGGACCTAGCAGGGGGCGCCACTGAGGAGAACAGTGGAAGGGCAAAAACAAACTGAATAAAATGACAGAACCCCCCCACCAGGCAAAAACAGAAAGAAAAACAAAACCCAGCAAGAGGACAGCGAACCCCAAGGAACAGAGCCGGCCGCGATGTCGGGAAATACAAGCTGAGCAGCACCCTGCGCCCCTACCAGTGCAAACTGCCTCTTACCTGCCGGTAACAAGGGAGAACAGAACACCCAAGAGCCCAACAGGCGGCAGAAAAACCGAAAGGTAAAACGGACCAGCAGAGGCAGACCCCGAGGAGCCTGTGGAAGGCGGCCCCAAGCCCCAAGGGCAGTACTTACAGGGCACCTAGGGAAGGCAGCCCTAGGCGCATGCAGCCCGAGTACTGAAGATAACTCCTGGCTCTCGCACCCACAAAACTAACACCACACTCAAAGCACAGTGCAGTAGCGACACCGGAGCCAGAGCACACGACCATCGCCTATAGCATCAGCCTCAAGAACTGAGGTGTGGGTAGCCGGCGCGGGGGTCTGGGGCTCCCCCTTCCCCCTCCCGGGGAGGGGGGAGCTGCGCAGACAGCGGCGCGGCAGTGTGTGACGTCACACTAGTTTGCTTGTTTTCGGTTGGGGAGTTCTATCCACTAGTTCGGTTTTAGGTAGCAATTTTAACCAGAATAGGGGTTTGTTTTGGGGCGCTTACCTTTCTGGGTGCCTGTTCCGGTCGATGGCAGACATAGAATGCTTCCAACTACACGGGGGCTTCTATAGGCCATTGCTCCCCTTGCCTCTCTGAGGGGGCCCGGTTCTGGCCGTGGTCCCCGGTAGGCCTAAGAACTCCATACACATGACTGATGCCAAAGTCTGACATTAGCATATCAGCCTGGGATAGCTCCGGGGAGCCGACGGGGCTCCCCCCAGAAAAGGTGTTGTCATGTCATGTTCTGTACTTTGAGAGCAAGAGGGGCGAACTATATAAACATTTGACACTCTTAGTGTGAACACCATTTTTTTGCTGTAATTTCAGCCAAGAACTCTGATAGTAGACGTAGTATTGATTAATAAATGATATACAGTATTGTGTTTGATTGTTTATTCTTAGAGAATGTCATGTGGACATTAAAGTTTTAATAAAATGGGTGAGTGGAACACCGGGATAAACTTTGCGCAAGTTCAGTGTTTTTCTCCTGAAAGACTGAGATTTCAGTTGCGTGTTTAATTCTCATGTTCTAGCTGGAACACGTGGATGTCTAATGGAGAGCCAATGGTTTTTGCTAGCTAGCTTTTGTGGAAGTATTAGGGATATTGCATTTAGTTATCAGTACAGGAATAGGATGTTTTTATTTTCAGATGTATTGGGAAGGTTACTGGACTGTCATCAGGATAGTCGGGACTCGTATCCCTAGATTTTTTAATTGTATATTAATGTTTATTGCGATACAACCTACTGGTTGTCATTGATAGTTAGACAGGATAATTTTGTTATTTTTGGAGGCTTTGGTTCAGATGTGTAATTATAAAGTAAGGGATTTGGGATAAGAAACTGCGTGCTAAATAGTTTAACACAAAGTTTCTTAAATACTTGAGCGAGGGGGTTGTAACAGTAGGACTGTTAATATTGAAAGTCCATACGATCTAACACAAAATTTTGAGAGTTGGTAGTGAGTGGTAGTGACCTGACTTGCTAGGGAAGGGTCACCCCTTCCCCAAGGGATTAGAGTGTAGAAAACGGTGGCGCCAACCACCTCCAGTGTCAAGTCATTGAACTAGGAGAATTATGAATGTATTACAGAATTAGGAGGAATTATCAATCATAGTTAAGTTCTTATGTTAAAAACTAACGTCAATTGGGAATAAGGAATAAGTCTTGGATGGTATCAAAGAGACGATTGACGTTGGTAAGACTTGAGTAAATGTAAGACACATGTATCGTCACTGGTAAATAGATACCTACCAACTTGTTTGTTAAATCATGTAAATTAGTAAAATGCAAGTGCTACTGAATATTGTAAGTAGCCTGGCCATGTATCTAGATAATTCTCAATTGTTTTGGAATAATAAAGTCGCCGTTAGTGACAAATACAGGATTTTAGTTATTAATTTCAAAGATTAATTTGGCAACTAGCCTCACTCGGATCAGCTTCTGAGAGGTCAGGCAGGGCTTGAGGGAAGAAGGAAATTTTAGTGTAGGCTAAGCATCAACTGGGAACAACATCTCTCCCTAGAGCCAGAAGACCATGAAGTCTGGTCTGTGATATTTTAAGGTATCTGGGTCTAAGTTATTATAGTGTAGAAGCCCACATTAATTGTTGTAGGAATTACCAAGTGCCTCAGTTAGGAAGCGTTTCGTCAGGGCTTTCATTTATTTTATTTGATAACTTTTGATTTAATAAATCATTTATAGAATTTATGGTGTTTAGTGGAATCCCCCCCCCCAACATTTACTTTACATTACTGTTGGGCGCAAGCCTCATGTTTGGAACTAGCTTCCTCTGCAAGTCAACAACCATATATTCAACAACTAAGATAATCCCTTTTCACTTTGATTAATTTCCACATTAACGTAAAGCTTAACCCTCCCTTTCAGATAATTGGGGATACATTTTCGTAGTATGTTTAATTGATGGTATCCTGCTTAACATCAATTGAGAGAATTACTCAGTGGGTTAGCAGGTGATGGCGGCGAATTTCAGAGTTTTACAGTATAACATATAGGGTACAGTGTTCTTGAGTTCGCGATATCTAAATGGTCAAATGTTTAAATCTCTAGGAATTGTACTGTACTGAAGATTACACAGCAGAACTGTGGTTTATGTATATATATTAAATTAATAACGATCAGCATTTAACCAGTAAGTGAGGTTAAAGGCTAGCCCCAGTTACACTTGGGGCTTCCGGGGAGCAAACAACCTAGTGTGTTGCAACCACCTGAACCCAACGTGCAACGTCCGTGCTGCCTGCACCCGCATAGTCAACATAAGACTGGGTAACTGAGTCACAAACAAGCAACAAAACGCGCAGCACTCCGGGTCGAAGGTGCCACCGACCCCACAGGCAGCAGACTGAGGCAAAAACAGTGAGTCACCCTGAGACAAGGGGACAGAGCAACCCTCGAACTCGCACAAAGTGAAGGGGGACTCAGGGGTCACATCCATCGGACCCATGCGTTCCCCATGGGGATTCCCAGGGTCCTGAGACGAAACTCACACTCAGGGAAGCCCAGGCAGGGTACAGTACTGCTAACTGGTGCCCAAGTCTACCAAACAACTTTTCTAAGAACTGAACCCCCAGGTCATGTACACTCATGGGAACTAAACAGGAGGTACTCAGAAGAGTACCCAAGAAAAGTACTCAGTACACAGGGAAAAAGAACCAAGGCAGACCTCCCCCCCCCCACATACCAGGCAGGCAAACAAAATGAAAAAGAAAACTCCGCAAGAGGACAGCGTACCCAGGCGGAACAGAGCCAGCTGCTATGATTGGTGAAAACAAGCTGCGCAGTACCTTGTGCCCCTACCTGTGCAAACTGCCCCCTTCCCTAAGGCGAACATGGGAGACAGAACACCCAAACACACAAAGGGCGGCCGAAAACCAAGCAATAAACGGCCTGGCAGAGACAGAACCCAAGGAACTTGTGGTAGGTAGCCCCAAGGGCAGTACTTACTGGGCACCTAGGGAAGGAAACCCTAGGCACATGTAGCCCGAGTACTGAAGAATCACTCCTGGCTCACACACCACCTAGAAGACAGTCACCACACACAAGGTACAGTGCTGAAACAACCACTGGAGCCAGAGCACACGACCATTGCCTTTAGCATCAGCCTCAGAACAGAAAGGTGGATAGCCAGCACAGGGGTCTAGGGCTCCCCTACCGGGGAGGGGGGAGCTGCGCAGACAGCAGCGCGGTGGTGTGACGTCATACTCGTTTGCCCGTTTGTTTGGGGGGTGTTCTATCCACTTGTTCGGCTTTTCGTCACAATTTTCACCAGAATAGGGGTCTGTTTTGGGACGCTTACCTTTCTGGGTGCCTCAATCAGTTGATGGTAGACATAGAATGCTTCCAACCACACGGTGGTTTCTATAGGCCATTGCTCCTCGTGCCTCTTCTGAGGGGGGCCAGGTTCTGGCTCATGGTCCCCAGTACGCCCACAGAACTCCATATACATGACTGATGCCAAAGTCTGACATTAACATAACAGCTTGGATAGCTCCGGGGAGCTGACGGGTCTTCCCCCAGAAAAAACGTTGAATATAATGTAATGCCATTTTCTGGGCAGGCCTCAGAGGTTACCTGAAGCTAACCAAACTGACCTGTGCCATATTTGTTTGCTGTCATCAGTCACGGGAGTTCTGTCTGCCTAACGGAGACCAGAACCTGGTCCATTCAGAGAAGAGCAGGGAGCAATGGCCATTACAAGCACTAAATTAAGAGTATTTCATGTCTGCCATCGACTGGGAAGGGGACCCAGAGAGATAGGCGAAACAATACAAACCCCCAACTGGTAAAAATTGCAACCTACGTCAGAACAAGACCAAAGAATTCCCCCCAAAAGAAAACAAACAAACAAGCAATCGTTATCCAACTAGCGAGCCCGAGCACTAGCAGGGAGGGGGCGCCCACTCAGGCAAGCTGGAAGCCCACTATCCCAGTTCGTAGAATGATGAAACCGCCGCCCGGCAAGAGGGAGGGAGGGAGGGAGGGTGTCAGGGAGCCTCCAGGGCTCTCCCAGAAAATGGCCTTTCATTACATTCAATGCTGGTGGGGAACCCCATCGACTCCCTGAAGCTATCTACCCACAGATAACTAAAAGAGGGGCTTACCTGGGAGGTGGTAGCACCACAGGTCTCAAGACAAAGATGAAACTCCAGGTCCCAAGGCAACACAAGGCCGGAGAGGGCCTGGAACATTCACAAAATACCTGGAAGCCATGATCCTGTTCAACCTCAAAAACCCCTGTGCCTGAATGTCGACCCAAGACATATTACCAAAAACCGCATCCAGAGCAGCTTACTTACGCACATCATAGGCACAAGGGTAGACTGCAGGCTGGCAAACTTGATTACACTGCAGACAACCTGAGAAAATGAGCCCTGGAACAGGGAACCAGGTGAAAAAATGCAGGGGAGAGCTTGCAGAATGGAGCAGAAATGACATCTACCCCGAATGCAAGCTGGAGCGGCTCTGTCAACGCCACACGATACGAAACGACAGTATCTGCCATGAGATGCCAGTTCAGAAAGAGCCAAGGACAAAACCACCTTCACAGATACAGACAACACCTTCTGAAGGAACAGTAAATGGAGAAAAGGCCTCCAGGAGACTTCACACTGTAGATGAGACAAGACCGCAGGTGGGACCCCATAAAAAAAAACCACCTGATCACTATACAAGTGGCAATACACCTGCATCAGAAAACCAGCATTGAATGTCTGAACAGAGGCACAGGTGTGTGTGTGTGTGTGTGTGTGTGTACTGACTACTAACCTGCCTCAGAGGCTCCAGGATATCTGAAATTCCTAAAGTTGTAGAACAGGTTGATGAGCGTGAGTGGTGTCCCAAGAAATATAAAGTTTTAGTGTATTTGAAAAACAGGCAAGATAACACGAATGTGCCAGGGGAAGTGAAATAATTGGACAAGAAAAAGTTGCCCTAGTGTAATAGTGCAGACGACAAAATTCAACATGGCCACCAGCAAGAAGCAAAACAAAGTATAACTAGGTTTTGGAGGATTCAATGAGGAAAGCATTAATATAAGCAGTCTACACAACAAGTTGGCAAAATTAGTCATTGTGAACTATTAGTCATTGTGAACTATCATTTTGAAATAATCAGTAAATTAAGGGGCCGTATTACGCATATTTAACCCTCAAACCGCGCATATCATATATAAATGATATCAGTGACAAAACCGAAACCGCGCACATCATTTATATATGATTTCGTGTCTAGTGCTATACAGTGTGTCCTCACTTGAACGAACTATATGGGGCGAAGCCGATTCGTTCCAGTGCGGAATTCGTTCCATCCGTCCGGCCCCAACAACCTTCTTATTTTTTTTTTTTTTAAACATATGCCAGGACACATTAGTTTGTTTCTTTGTTGTGTGGTGCTTCATTATAATATCTTTCATGCTCTTTTGGTGTCAATAATAATCTGAGATGCGAGAATCACCATCCCCCACCCCACTCACACCATCTTCCACACCACCCACACCATCCTCCACACCACCCACACCATCCTCCACACCACCCACACCATCCTCCACACCACCCTCACCATCCTCCACACCACCCACATCATCCTCCACACCACCCACACCATCCTCCACACCACCCACACCATCCTCCACACCACCCACACCATCCCCCACACCACCCATACCATCCCCCACACCACCCACACCATCCCCACACCATCCTCCACACCACCCACACCATCCCCTACACCACCCACACCATCCCCCACACCACCCACACCATCCCCCACACCACCCACACCATCCCCCACACCACCCATACCATCCCCCACACCACCCACACCATCCCCCACACCACCCATACCATCCCCCACACCACCCACACCATCCCCCACACCACCCACACCACCCACACCATCCCCCACACCACCCACACCATCCTCCACACCACCCACACCATCCTCCACACCACCCACACCATCCTCCACACCACCCACACCATCCTCCACGCCACCCACACCATCCCCCATGCCACCCACACCATCCCCCACACCACCCACACCATCCCCCACACCACCCTCCACACCACCCACACCACCCACACCATCCCCCACACCACCCTCCACACCACCCACACCATCCTCCCCCACACCACCCACACCATCCCCCACACCACTAACACCATTCGCCCCCACCACCCACACTCCCCACACCACCACCCACACACCCCACACCACCACCCACACCATCCCCCACACACCCCACACCACCCACATCATCCCCCACACCATCCACACACCACCACCCACACCACCCACATCATCCCCCACACCATCCACACCATCCCCCACACCACCCACACCATCCCCCACACCACCCACACCATCCCCCACACCCCCACACCCTCCCCAACACCACTAACACCATTCGCCCCCACCACCCACACTCCCCACACCACCACCCACACACCCCACACCATCACCCACATCATCCCCCACACACCCCACACCACCCACATCATCCCCCCACACCCAACCACACCACCCACACCAACCCACCCACACCCAAACCACACCACACCACCCAAACCATACCACACCACCCACACCGTGTATTGAAGCAGCAGGCTTGGAAGCGTCTCAACTCGCCCGACAAAAAAAAATGATGGGTTGACAGGTCTCCTCTCACACCTCCAGGACCCCCCCCACCCCCACCCCCCAGGTACCCGGCCATACACACCACAATGCCAAGTCAGCTATTGTTTTCTTCAGGAAACAATAAAACGTGTTAATGATTAATAATGTATATTAATACACGAAAATTAACATATTTTGGCATAAATATTTTACAGCTAAGATTGAGATTTATAATAGAGTATGAATGAGAGGTTTGGCAGCCATGCGTGGTCACCACCCTTCTCTCTCCACTTCCACCTCCCCTGACAACACCTTCCACCACTGACCCCACCTGCCTCTTTCCACCACCTGCCTCCCCTGACCCCACCTGCCTCCCCTGACCCCACCTGCCTACCCTGACCCCACCTGCCTCCCCTGACACCACCTGCCTCCCCTGACCCCACCTGCCTCCCCTGACCCCACCTGCCTCCCCTGACCCCACCTGCCTACCCTGACCCCACCTGCCTACCCTGACCCCACCTGCCTACCCTGACCCCACCTGCCTACCCTGACCCCACCTGCCTCCCCTGACCCCACCTGCCTCCCCTGACCCCACCTGCCTCCCTTGACCCCACCTGCCTCCCCTGACACCACCTGCCTCCCCTGACCCCGCCTGCCTCCCCTGACACCACCTGCCTCCCCTGACCAACCTGCCTCCCCTGACCCCGCCTGCCTCCCCTGACACCACCTGCCTCCCCTGACACCACCTGCCTCCCCTGACCCCACCTGCCTCCCCTGACACCACCTGCCTCCCCTGACCAACCTGCCTCCCCTGACCCCGCCTGCCTCCCCTGACCCCACCTGCCTCCCCTGACACCACCTGCCTCCCCTGACCCCGCCTGCCTCCCCTGACACCGCCTGCCTCCCCTGACACCGCCTGCCTCCCCTGACCCCACCTGCCTCCCCTGACACCACCTGCCTCTTTCCACCACCTGCCTCCCCTGACACCGCCTGCCTCTTTCCACCACCTGCCTCCCCTGACACCGCCTGCCTCCCCTGACACCACCTGCCTCTTTCCACCACCTGCCTCCCCTGACACCGCCTGCCTCTTTCCACCACCTGCCTCCCCTGACCCCGCCTGCCTCCCCTGACCCCGCCTGCCTCCCCTGACCCCACCTGCCTCCCTTGACCCCACCTGCCTCCCCTGACACCGCCTGCCTCTTTCCACCACCTGCCTCCCCTGACCCCGCCTGCCTCCCCTGACCCCGCCTGCCTCCCCTGACCCCACCTGCCTCCCCTGACCAACCTGCCTCCCCTGACCCCGCCTGCCTCCCCTGACCCCGCCTGCCTCCCCTGACACCGCCTGCCTCCCCTGACACCGCCTGCCTCCCCTGACCCCACCTGCCTCCCCTGACACCACCTGCCTCTTTCCACCACCTGCCTCCCCTGACACCGCCTGCCTCTTTCCACCACCTGCCTCCCCTGACACCGCCTGCCTCCCCTGACACCACCTGCCTCCCCTGACACCACCTGCCTCCCCTGACACCACCTGCCTCCCCTGACACCACCTGCCTCCCCTGACACCGCCTGCCTCCCCTGACACCGCCTGCCTCCCCTGACACCACCTGCCTCCCCTGACACCACCTGCCTCCCCTGACACCGCCTGCCTCCCCTGACACCACCACAAATGATGCCAGCCACCTCACCAAGGCCCAACGTTCACACGACCTGTGCTTGTTTTATTGGCCTCCTCAAAATTTATTCTAAATAGATATTAGTACAGTACGTAGGCTGTTAGAGGGAGGGAGGGAGGGATCCAGGAAACAACCCCCCCCCCTCCCACCCCTCACCCCCCCCCAATGGCTCAGGGAGCGACCGGCCGGCCACACAATGCCGGCTATTATCTACACCCCAATTGTATTAAAAATTCTGTGAAAAGGAAATGTGTTCAAACTGTTTAAAATATGTACTGTATATATTACAATTTTCACCATTATTATTGCTCCAATATGACATTTTTCTAATAAAAAGGCTATTTTCAGTGTAGATAATGCGATAATTATCATTAAATTGACTCTTGGCATCTGACGACGAGAGGAGAGTGAGGTAGTAGGTGGTCTCTGTGGTCAGGTGGAGGAAGGAGGGTGGGGGCGGGGGAGCACGTGTTGCCTCCTGACAACAACTCTCTCACCAATGCCTCCCTGACACCATTTTATCACCATTTTTATCACCATTTCTCCCTAGAAACAATGGGTAGGGATAATAAAACACTACATAACTGTTTACACTCTGGCGAATCATAGTTGATGACAGCCAGCTCTGACGCTCGGCCTCGGTGACCGCTTGGACGAACATTCCTCACTTAATCGAACATTTGTATGTTCCACTGAACATTTGGTACCGAATTCAATTTGTTCGGCTCTTCCGGGAATTCGATAGAGCGGGGTTCGTTAGTCTGAGGAAGCACTGTAATTTAAACGCCCCACCTGGGATAGGGTCAGCTATAGTACAGCCACGACCGATAGTTGCCAGATGCCACCTAGAAAAAAAATCCAGGCCAACATTCTTGGGTGTTAGAGCTCAGTATTGAGCAAGCCACCAAGGCTGGCGCACGCAGCACGAGCTCACAGCACCGCTGTTCAGCTTGTGACCACAGCATCACCTACAAATGCCATAATATATATGATAATGCTATTATTTAGCAGTGATAGTATTACTGAAGCCCCCTGACTGTGATAAAACTGACCAGGATTCTGATAATAGCAAGATTGTGGTGATATTTAGCACTGAGCTCCATGGAGGGAGGAGTAAGGCTGTGGAGGGAGGGTTGTGGCGTCGTCATCTAACTGTGTGTGGCCACCATTTATTGACTGCACTCACCATACCAGCCGAGTGGTTCGCTATGGTGAACACAAATGTAGATACTGTCTCCACTCAATCATCCGGACTATATGGGAAGGACCCCCAGCCGGATTATCACATTTTTCGGATAATGGTACTTTTTCACCTACAAGTCCAAAAGTGACAATTTCCAACTACTTTTATACTACAAACAACATAATTTGAATTGCCTTGCCACATATAATTATTAAATATTCAACTAGAAACCTCAACTTACCTTGTTGGTGTTCGTCTTCTTGATTGATGCCACACATCTTGAAGTTAAGAATTCTTAACAATTTACGTAACCTATACTAACACAACACTAAAATTATCACTTAAAATTACTGTACAGTTCATTAAGCAAAGTTAGTTTTGACTGCCAGCTGCTGAAGCCTCACTGGTTGAAGGCATTTGGGTTGCCTGTGAGGCCTCACTTGTTGAAGGCGCTTGCATGCGCCTCACTTGTTACCTGGTTGATACCTGGTTGATGGGGTTCTGGGAGTTCTTCTACTCCCCAAGCCCGGCCCGAGGCCAGGCTCGACTTGTGAGAGTTTGGTCCACCAGGCTGTTGCTTGGAGCGGCCCGCAGGCCCACATACCCACCACAGCCCGGTTGGTCCGGCACTCCTTGTTGAAGCGCTTGCATGCCCTCACTTGTAGAAGGCGCTTGGCTTGCCTGTGATGCCTCACTTGTTGAAGGCATTTGGCTTGCCTGTGATGCCTCGCTTGTTGAAGGCGCTTGCTTGCTTGCGCCTCACTTGTTGAAGGCGCTTGGCTTGCCTGTGGCGCCTCACTTGTTGAAGGCATTTGGCTGCCTGTGACTCCTCGCTGGTTGAACAACACATAACTTGTCTTTAATTGCTAGGACAACCTTCTTCCTCTTAACACCTTCAGAACGATTGATGCTGCTACCAGACATAGTCTTGGCCAAAAATGTTCAAAGTTACTATGAAAATAAAAAAGTTATTTAAAAAAATATTTCACTAATGGCGCAGCACTGTATATAACACGAGGGACGGACGCACATGGGTTGACCAGTGTTGGACGGGTCCACTTGGGGTGGGACAGCTATAGCACGTTACGTAGGCCGCCAGGAGGAAAAAAAACTCAATATTTTTTAAGGAAACTTCAGCCTGTGCACATTACTTTTAGAAAACTTATTTATTTGTTAATACATAATTACTAGTACTTATTTCATTTGTTTTTGGCTATGATTAAGTGTTCTAAAATTAATGGTAATTCCTGTACCCAGGTGGTCCCTTCCGACGCACCCCTCCCACCCTCCCAACACCACCCACCCACCCCACCCCTTCCTCCACCATGCGTCTAGAGCCACAGACGGGATTAATACGGTATGGCCAAATATTCATCCGGCCAAACCAGCTTTTATCCGGTTCCTGTGGCCATTATGGCTGGATATTGTGATAACTTTATCCGATCACGATTTGGGCCGTATAAGGGCGTTTTCCGGATGTTTGAATCCCGGATATCCGTGGGGTTACAGTACTTATATATAACGTGTGTATAGTGTGAGATAGCGAGAGTAGGTTGGGAGCCGCCATTTTGGTGAGGGAGGAGCGTCGTCTGCACGACTTGGCATGTTGTTTACTGATGGCCACTATGGTCTTTGGGCACCATACCAGCTTATTTGTACAGGTATGGTGAATAAAACGGGTAGATACTTATATATAATGTGTGTATATAGCGTAATAACACCACAAACAATATTGTTGGAGGAGAAATATTAGTGCGTCTGGCCTTGAGGGCGGCCGCCGATCAGCTGACTGTGAGTAGCTACGCCTTTGTGCCTTTACTCACCATACAAGCTTAGATGTACAGTTATGGTGAACAAAACATGTAAATACGTATATATAACGTCTGTGTATAGTGAATAAATGCAAAAATAGTATTGTGGGAGGAGAATGAGGGTGAGTGAGGTGGTGTTGAGGGAGGGAGTGGCAGCGAGTGGCTCGCTGGTGTTTGGCGGTCACTCCTCGTTGCTTTTTGACTCACAAGACCAACTTAGTAGTTCGTTATGGTGAACAAAACATGCAGATACTTATATATAACCTGTGTATATAGTGTAACAACAGCAAAACTATTTGTTTATTGTTTTATGAACATAATAATTGAATCACTAATATGCACACCATAATTTTGAGTACAGCGATGGTTCACACATTTTATTATATAAATATACCACAATTCACTGTATGGAATAATATTACTGCAAAAAAACTAAGAAAAAATAAATCAGAGACATTGAAATAATTAGGTAATAATATATTTGTGGCAACTGTCGTCTGACAGCTCGGGTGGAGTAGACCTCGTCTGGCGAAGGCTCTGCCAATGCCCCTTTTTTGCCACACTTCCCTACCCTATTGCGGCTAAAATATGCCACCTACGATTTTTTTGTTATTTTTTCCGTGATCAGGGAACAAAAATGAACACTTCTATAAGACGAAAGAATTTTTTTTTTTTTTTTTTTTTTTTTTTTTGCGCCTGTGGGTGTGAATTCCATTTGGGCCCCTAGCGGTTTGAGGGTTAAATGATGTTTAATGTCAACCAAACTTTTTTTACTAGTTGTATATAAGAAGGGCTGCAAGTGTTCTATGTTTCAGTATCGCACCCTAAATAGAAAGGGAGCTAGTTTTTTGTTTTTGTCCAACGAATTTTACACATTTTCAATAATTTTCAACAACCACAAGTTTCAAATGAAATCATTTCTATGACATTCATCTATTACATTAGCATATGATAAAAGATTTGTATTGAAAGGATTATCCAAAATATGTTTAGTTTTACTAAAACAAGTAGTCAAAGTTCCCAAAAAAATATGCCAATATTTCATGTTTGAAAATTATGTATAAAATCAATAAATGAACTTGGGAAAAAACCAGCGTTAAATGTAATGAAACGCTATTTTCTGGGCGAGTCCCATTGGCTCCCCGGAGCTTACTAGGCTGATATGCTAATATCAGACTTTAGCATCAGTCATGTGCATGGAGTTCTGTGGGCCTACCGGGGACCATGAGCCAGAACCTGGCCCCCTCTAGAGAGGCAAGGGGAGCAATGGCCTATAGAAACCCCCGTGTAATTGGAAGTATTCTATGTCTGCCATCGACCGGATTAGGCACCCAGAAAGGTAGGTGTCCCAAAAGAAACCCCTATTCTGGTGAAAATTGCAACCAAAAGCTGAACGAGTGGATAGAACTCCCCAAACAAAAATGAGCAAACTAGTATTTTGAGCAAATTTGGGAATTGAATGTTATATCTGTAAGACTAGATTCCATTCGGCTTGTACAGGAGTGAGTAACACTACGGCACTGAGAGCTGGTCACTTGCTCTGGGTGTGTAAAAATGACCTGCCAGCTTGGAATATCCTAAAAAACCTTCTAGATAACATGACGCATGATCGGAAAACATCATTCATTGGAAGCCTACCAGCCATCCAGAAGGAGTGGGAAAGGAACAACAATTCTAATATACAAGGGGCGGAGGCTATAGTCAGGGATGAAACTGAGGCTGAAACTCAGGAAGTTGTAAACTCTGACTCAGTAGGCCAGGATGTAGATGACAGTGAACTAGAGAGTGTACCAGACAGCACTGACAGCTCGATAGGTACAGACACTACGACGGTACCCGATAGAGCAATTCAGAACAGAAGGACAGACTTATGCAAATTTTATGCAAAGGGCATATGCAGACATAGATATGCTGGTAATAAGAAAGGATTAGAATGCAGTTACCAACATCCCAAAAAATGTTTAAATATGCTTAGGAAAGGTGAGTGTCGATTTGGATCAATATGTAGGTTTTTCCATCCTGACATGTGCCAAACCTCACTGGAGGACAGAAAATGCTATGACCTCAGCTGCCCACACTTTCACGTGAAAGGCACGGAACGCTACATAAAGAGTGGCAAGCAGGATAATGAATTTGGAGGAAACTCTATAAATTTTTTATACCAGACTGGCAGAGAATTCAAAAGGAGCAGCATGGAGAGTGTATGGAACTGGATGCCAGATCCACTTGCATTCCAGAATTACAGATACAATTACCCACCGAAAGGGAACTACAACTACGACAGACAACTGCCCTACAACAATCAGTACTGGTCAGAACAAACTCATTATGTCCACGAATAATGGGCTTGCCGAAAAAGTCTCCCATTCAAACTATCACTAATAGAGTAACCTCATTCATCTTTGCCAACATACAAGGACTGAAAATAAGAACAAACAACAAAGTACAGTTCATAAATGGCCTCCTCACGGAGTCAAATGCAGTATTTGGAGCTTTCACAGAAACCCATGCAGGGGAATTGTTGGACAGTGAGATCTGGATTCCAGGATATAACCTATACAGGTGTGATAGGAAAATTAGGTCACATGGAGGAGTGGGTCTGTATATTAGGGAAGACCTTGTATGCTCGGAGCTCCTAAACGTTACAAATGAGGTGGTAGAGGGTACTGGGATTAAAAATAGAGAAAATAAATTTAGTGATTATTCTAATATACAAACCGCCAGATGCAACGGCTGAGGAATTCACAGAACAGATAAGCAAAATAGAGAATAGCCTTGATAATTTGGAGAACCCGATACCTAATATTATCTTCCTAGGTGACTTCAACTTGCCTAGTCTCAGGTGGAAAATAGCAAACAATAATATTATACCAGGAAATCTATCAGGACCTAACCATCCACAGATTAGAGAACTACTTAGATTCTGTGACAAATTTTCACTCAATCAGCAGATATCGGAGCCAACGAGAAATGAAAATATTCTAGATCTGGTCTTTACGAACAATGAAGACATTATCAGAGACATTACGATATCAGATACCACATACTCAGATCACAAACTCATTGAAGTGCAAACGACCATCAATACTCAGAATAGACCTAAAACGTTGATAAAGCGAGAAGGGCTATTCAGTAAATTCAATTTTAATAATAAAAGGATAGACTGGGAGATAATAAACAGGGAACTTACAAACATTCCATGGGGAACTGTTCTAAGTAATGCAAGTCCTACAGAAGGAATAGAAAAACTGACTTTAGAAGCATATCAAGTCTGTCTGAAACATGTTCCTTTGAGGAAAGCCAGAAAGAGATCTAACGTAGAAAGAGAACGCAGACGACACTATAAACGCAGGAAAAAAATAACGGAACTGCTTATGCAGACACGAATTTCCCGTCAAAGAAGGAATAATTTAAATAGGGAGATTGAAGAAATCGAGCGGAAATTGAAACACTCATATGAAACTGAAGAAAGGCAGTTAGAACAGAAAGCAATTCAGGAAATAAAGAAAAATCCAAAATATTTCTTCTCATATGCGAAATCAAAAGCAAAAACCACTGCCAGTATTGGACCTATTCGTACAAGTGAAGGTTCATACACGGAGGATGACAAAGAAATTAGTGAAATCCTAAAAAAGCAGTATGAGGACATGTTTAGCACTCCAATAAACAACATGAAGGTGGAAGATCCAGACAATTTCTTTATGCGGGATATTCAAACCCCTGTAAATATAACTGATATAAACACGAGCGCACTAAATTTTGAAAAAGAAATTGAAAACATGCCCATGCACTCGGCCCCAGGTCCAGACTCATGGAATTCAATATTTATAAAGAAATGCAAAGTGCCGGTAGCACAGGCACTCAGTATAGTGTGGAGGAAGAGCTTGGACACGGGGGAGATACCAGATGCACTTAAAATAGCAGACATAGCCCCTCTACACAAGGGAGGGAGCAAAGCATTGGCAAAAAATTATAGACCAGTTGCACTAATATCGCACATCATAAAAGTATTTGAGAGAGTGATTAGGAGTCAGGTCACCAATTTCATGGAGACCAATGACCTTCACAACCCAGGCCAACATGGATTTCGAGCGGGAAGATCGTGCCTCTCACAGTTACTTGAGCACTACGACAAAGTCACTGAGGCATTAGAAGAAAAACAGAATGCTGATGTGATATACACGGACTTCGCAAAGGCTTTCGATAAATGTGACCATGGCGTGATAGCACACAAAATGAAGTCAATGGGAATAACCGGTAAAGTAGAACGCTGGATACTCAGTTTTCTGTCAAACAGGACTCAGCGAGTAACGGTCAACCATATAAAATCTAGTCCAAGTGCAGTTAAAAGCTCTGTACCTCAGGGTACAGTCCTTGCACCGCTGCTTTTCCTTATTCTCATATCAGATATAGACAAAAATACAAGTCACAGCTTCGTATCATCCTTTGCAGATGACACAAAAATCAGTATGAAAATTACATCGGCTGAGGACATTGAAAAACTTCAAGCTGATATTAATAAAGTTTTCGACTGGGCATCAGAAAATAACATGATGTTTAACAGTGATAAATTCCAGGTACTCAGGTACGGTAAAAATGAGGACCTTAAACATAATACAGAGTACAAAACACAATCAAATGTACCCATAGTAGGAAAACAGCATGTAAAGGATTTGGGAATAATAATGTCTGACGACCTAACGTTTAAAGAGCATAACCAAGCAAATATCGCGACAGCCAGAAAAATGATAGGATGGATTATGAGAACTTTCAAATCCAGGGATCCCATCACAATGGTTGTACTCTTCAAGTCACTTGTGTTGTCCCGTCTTGAGTACTGCTCAGTACTCACTTCCCCCTTCAGAGCAGGAGAGATTGCTGAAATAGAGGGAATACAGAGAACATATACGGCACGCATAGACGCAATAAAGCACCTAAATTATTGGGATCGTCTCAAAGCCCTCCAAATGTACTTACTAGAAAGAAGACGAGAGAGATATCAAATAATATACACCTGGAAGATACTGGAGGGTCAAGTACCAAATCTACACAGTAAAATAACAACGTACTGGAGTGAACGATATGGAAGAAAATGTAGAATAGAACTAGTGAAGAGCAGAGGTGCCATAGGCACAATCAGAGAACACTGTATAAACATCAGAGGTCTGCGGTTGTTCAACGTCCTCCCAACAAGCATAAGAAATATTGCCGGAACAACCGTGGACATTTTCAAGAGGAAACTAGATTTATTCCTCCAAGGAGTGCCGGACCAACCGGGCTGTGGTGGGTATGTGGGCCTGCGGGCCGCTCCAAGCAACAGCCTAGTGGACCAAGCTCTCACAAGTCAAGCCTGGCCTCGGGCCGAGCTTGGGGAGTAGAAGAACTCCCAGAACCCCATCAACCAGGTATCAACCAGTATGACGTCATTCGTCGTCGCGCAGCCCCCCTCCCCGGGAGGGGGAAGGGGCAGCCCCAGACCTACTGCGCCTGCGATCCATACCCCAGTTCTGAGGCTGGATGTCAAAAACACGCGGAAAAAATGCCGACTGGAGGGAGGGAGGGATGCTGGGGAGCCTCCAGGACTCACCCAGAATATGGCGTTTCATTACATTGAACGCTGGTTTTCTGGGGGGAGCCCCTATGACTCCCCGGAGCTAACTACCCACAGAGTAAAGAATAGGGACTTACCCAGGAGGCGGTTGCTGCTCACTCCTCAACCCGAAGTCGACACAACTGGCTGCATCAGCCGACCCAAAGCGACACAGGCCTGACCGGGCCCAGGAACGTTTACAAGGTAACGAGCAGCCAGGACCCTGTTCGACTTCCAAAATTCCTGCGCCTGAATGTCAGCCCAGGACATATTGCCAAAGACGGCGGCAAGAGCTGCGAACTTGCAGACGTCATGGGCATGGGGATAAACAGCAAGCTAGCTAGCCTTAACAACCCTGCGGACGACCTGGGAGACCCGCACCATCGAACAGGGAAGAAGGAAACTGGATCAACCCAAAGCGCATTGACAGAAGCTGTGGCGCGCAAATAACGGCGGAGAGCCGTAACCAGACACAAAACATCATGCACCCCCGGCCGAACCAATCAAGCATCAACAACCCAAGGGCCCCTCCTGAACGCAGCAGTCTCATTCTTCGCCAGAAAAGAAGGAGAAGGCTGCAGATGAACAAAACGACCACCCCGACCAAAGGAGCAGAAACCTCTGCGCCGGAGAAGAGCATGAAGCTCACTCACCCGACTCCCAGAGGCCAATGCCAACAGGAAAAAAGAGCCTTCGAAAAAAATCCGGAACCGAAGGGGCCACAACAAAACGAGAAGAAAGAAAAGAGAGCACTCTGTCCAAAGACCAGGACGGCTCAGGCGGCACATGAGCAGGCCGGAGGTGAAACAACGCCCGAGACAGCTTGCGAAACGGCGCAGACGTGACATCAATACTGAAAGCAAGCTGAAGCAGCCCCGCCAGCGCCGCACGATATGAGGGGACAGTGTTAGGCATAAGAAGACGGTCCTGGAACAACCAAGAGAGAAAGGACAACACCACCCTAACAGACAGCGAAGTATAATGACGAAGATGTAAGAAGAACCGGAAGGATCGCCAGGAAACTTCATACTGCTGCCAAGACGAAGCCTGCAGGTGGGACACTAATAAGGAAGCCACCTGATCACCATAGAGATGATGATAAACTCGAGTCAAAAATACCATACGCGAAGACTCGGGGAAAAGATCGAACCAGCCACGTGACGTACCAGGCCGATCTGTTGGAAGAGGCAGAGCCGCGGAAAAACCTCCGGGTTCGGACACCGAGCAAGCAGCGCCTGAAACCACGACTGGGCCGGCCACCAAGGGGCCAAGAGGACAACTCTCCCCTGGTAAGTCTCTAAGCGAGTCAGGACCTTGAGGAACAGCTGAACCGGGGAAAAGAGGTACAGGAACCCCCCACCTTGACCAGTCCTGCCGAAAGGCGTCGACCACGACGGGCTCACAGTTGGGAAACGGCACCACATACAGGGGAAGGCGCCGCGACCACACCGACATGAAGAGGTCCACCTCGGGGCGACCGAACCTCTGGCAAAGCCAACGGAAGGATTCGGCGTTGACCGTCCATTCCGTGGAGAGGGAAACGAAACGAGACAGGCCGTCGGCCAAGACGTTGGACACTCCCCGCACGTGAACTGCCAGGAAAGCCAAACCCCGAGAACTCAGCATAGGAGTCACCCGAGGCGACCAACACCAAAGAGAAAAGGACCGCATCGAACCTCCCCAGTTCAGACAATGAACCACAAGGGAGCAGTCCGAATGGAGCCGGATCGTTGACCCGCGAGCGACTCAAATCCTCCGAAGCGCAAACCACACCGCCGCGAAGTCCCGCACTGTGCTGTGGGCCCAACAGAAGGACAGACCCCACCGCCCTTGGTCGGCCTGGTGAGCACTGGTCACAAAGCCCCGGCCAAGATACGACACGTCCATGAACACATCGAGCGAGGGCTCCGGTAGGCGCCAAGGCACAGATCCCAAAAAAACCCGAAGAGGAAGCCGGCGACGCAGCAGCCGACACAAGGACCCCGGGGATCGAACCCAGCGATCGCGAGAGAGGCGGAAGGGACGTCCCCGAAGGAGCCAGAACAGCCGACGAAGCCAAACCCAACCCTGCGGGTAGACCAACATCACAAAGTTCAGGCTATTGCACAGACCCTCGAGCAACCACCGGGTGACCGGGAGCCCCCCAGAAACAAGCCCATGCGGGAACGCAGCCGAAGGAGACGCTGGAGGAAGAGACAAGGAAGCGGTCCGAGAATCCCACACAAGACCCAGCCAGGACCGAACCTGGGAGGAGGGGAACCAGATGGGACTTCCACCAGTTCACCAGGAACCCAAACCCGGCGAGCTGGGAAAGCACCAAATCCCTGGCGAACAGACACACGGACCGACTGGGGGCCCAAATCAGCTAGTCGTCGGGGTAAGCCAACACCCGAACACCTAACAGACGCAGACGGGCTACCACGACCCGGGTAAGGTGTGTGAACATGCGAGGTGCCAGATTCAACCTGAATGGGAGACAACGAAAGTGGTAACACTGACGCCCCACAACAATACCCAAGCCACTCCTGGAACCCCAGATGAATGGGGACGTGTCAATACGCGTCCTTGAGGTCCAGGGACACCATCCAAGCGCCAGGCTCCAGCAGAAGCCGGACCTGGGACAGAGTGGTCATTCGAAACTAGGGGCAAGAAACCCAAGGGTTCAGACGGTACAAGTCCAGAATGAACCACAGGTCCGCACAGTCCCGTTTCGGAACTGGAAACAGGCGGGAGACCCACCTGAGAGACGGCGTCGTTTCGACCACGCCCAAGCGCACCCACTCCAAGATGACCCGACAGAGTGCAAGAGAGGAAGCCTGCCCCGTCAGCCCCTATCCCCCCCCCCGAAGGAAGAGAAACCACCCAACACCACCGCAGGAGAGAGAAACAACCCGAAAAGCCCACAAATTGTGAGACCAGGTGTGAGCAAACAAAGCAAGCCTCCCCCCACCCTATCACCCCCGTCAATGGGGCGAACCACGAAAGGGCCGCTGCTCCTTACGAGAACTGGACCTGCGCGCAGAGTGAACACCGTGCCGACCAGGCGCAGTCGGGACTGCAGGCGGTACCGGCACCGAATCAGACACCTGTGGCTAACCCCGACGAACGGAACCACGAGCCCTGGCACGACCCCGCCGTGAAGTAACCACCCGGTTCCCCCGAAAGACCAACAATTCAGACATAGGGAGGCAAATGGAAGAAGCCCTCTGAATATAACGCTCAACCGCAGAGGCTGCAAAAAGTAAAGGACAAGAGGGGGGGGGGCGACAACCGAAGAACCAGCGCCCAAGCCGATTTCAAGGAGGAAACTAGAACCACCTGATACGCGAAACTCGCAGCGAAAAACTGCAGCAACGCCTCCCGCAGGATCGGCACAATCACCTTCAAGAGCAGACGGCGCACGAGCAGCCGAGACTAAGGCGCCAGACCCAGGAACGGCCCCAAGCGCTTCGACATCCTCCGCAAGCCAATCCGAAGACAGCTCCAGGACGGAATAGAAACACAGGACCAAAGCCAAAAAGCCACAAGCACGGAAGTCCTCAGCCACAAATGCAGCCGACAGGGAAGGAACCTGCACATGAAGCTGAACCGCACCAATATCCTGCTGAAGGGCAGGAGCAAAATGGCACTCATTAAGATGCTCGAAATTCCCCTCCCCAGGTAAACCTGGACCACCGTCAACGCCTCGCGCCTCTTAAACATGCGGATCCGACAGAACGCATCCCAAGTATCTAACGAAAACAAGGGGCAGTCTGCAAGCTAGGACGACCCCAGAACCTCATAACGCACCCAGGAAAGACACAAAGATCCAAACCTGAACGAAGAAGGATCCATTATGGAGGCATACTCCGAGTCGTGCAAGAGGTAAGCTGTAATGGCCGACCGCACCTCAGGCGGCGAGATGCGCAAAGCCGAAAATATCTAAAAAGACGGAACCGAAGGATCCACAGGGACACGGAACTGAACCCGGGGAGGAGCTGAACCCCAAGTCCAAATCGTACGCAGAGGGGGGAAAGGAAAACCCCACTCCTTGCAACAGTAAACCCCGCTCAGGACAGAAAATCCAGGTGGGAATCCAACAGAACCCAAGGTCCCCAAGTCAGCTCCTCCCCAACCCCGGAAACCTCCACTTCAGGCCCCGTAGCCAAGTCGTCCTCCAAAGCCCCGACCTCACAAGAAAAAGTCGGGGCAGCAGGAAGAGAAGGGGCCCACCAATCAGACCCCAGAGCAACGGCAGAAGGAACATACTCGAATGCCTCCATAGCCACCCCAGACGGGGCAACCCCCGAAACTGCTCGAGTTCCCCTAAACCCTCGCCCCGACCCCAAAGCCCTCAGACATTTAGGGGGCCGGAAGCAGGGAAGGGGGGGGGGGGGCCCGAATGAACTACCGAAGGGGAAGAACGAAGGGGCGCGGACGGAATCAAGGCCGAAGCAACCAATACCCCCAAGTCCGAGTCCCTATAGGCAAAGCAGGGCAGCCTTGGGGCGTCCTGGGAAGCGACAACCCGAGCGCGTTGCAATAACCTAAACCTATCCTGCAACGCGCGTGCTTCCTGCACCCTAAAGAAAATCATCATCAGAGTGGGTGAATTGAGTCACAAACAAGCAACAAAGCTCGTAGGACTCAGGGCTGAATGTGTCTCTGACCCAACAGACAGCATGACGGAGTCAAAAACTATGAGTGTCGGCCTGAGACAAGGGAACAAAGCAACCCTGAAACTCGCACAAAGCGAAAGGAGACGCAGGGGTCTCCTCCATTGGACCAGAGTGCCCCCCGTGGGGTTTTCCAGGGCCCCTAGACTGGGTCTGCCAAGGGTTATCCCAGGCAGGGTACTGCTAACCAGCACCCCAAACTACCAAGCAAACTGCTAAAAGCTGAACTCTCGGGACGTGTCCACTCATGAGGGCGAAGCAGGGGGTACCACCACACAAACGACCCTAATATAAGAGGGGGAGGGAGAACACAAGGCAGATCCCCCCACCAGGCAAAAACAAAAAAGGAAAGAAAAACCTTGCAAAAGAACAACCTCCGAGCAGAAGTGAAGTGAACAGAGCTGGTTGCTGTTAAAAGGTGAAAACTAGCTGTGCAGTACCCCGTGCCCCACCAGTGCAACAACTACCACTTACCCCAAGACAAACAAGGGTTGAAACCCCCCACACATTTGGGGCGGCCAAACGCCAAGCAGCAAAAGGCCAACAGAGGTAGACCCAAGGTGACTTGCAGAATTGAACCCCAAGCCCCAAGGGCGGTACTTACAGGGCACTCAGGAAAGATGACTAAGCACATGCAGCCCGAGTATCTGAGAATAATACTCCCAACTCGCACAACCCCCGTAAGAGCAGCACGGAAAACAATGAACAGCACTGAGAGAAGACTGGAGCTGGAGCCACACAACTATGTACGAGCCTATCAGCCGAGGAACTGGGGTGAGAATCGCCGGCGCGAGGGTTTGGGGCTCCCCCTTCCCCCTCCCGGGGAGGGGGGAGCTGCACAGACATGTGGCGCGGCTCGTGTGACGTCATGCTTGTTTCCTCTTTTTCTTTTGGAGTTCTGTCCACTCGTTTGATGATTTTCGTTGTTAACCAGAATAGGGGTTTGTTTTGTGGAGCTTACCTTTCTGGGTGCCTGTCCTGGTCGATGGCAGATATAAAATGCTCCAAATCACATGTGCATTTCTATGGGCTATTGCTCCTCGTGCCTCTGTGAGGGGGCCAGGTTCTTGCTTGTGGTCCGTGGTAGGCCTAGAACTCCACCCACATCGACTGATGCCAAATAGTTAGGTATCCATATCAGCCATGGATATGGATACCTAATATCCCTGGAGCCCATATGGCTCCAGGGAGCCATATGGGCTCCTCCCAGAAAATTTTGCAAACACTTGATTTTATGCCCATGGGGAGAATGTCACAATAAACTTGCCGCATCACAGTGGTTAAGTAATCATCCCCGGTGCTTGCCCCGGCTCAATTGTGGGGAAGAAGATGAAAAGAGATCATCAAAAAGAGATCACCCATAAAAAAACCAGGCTTGAAAGTAATGAAATGCAATTTTCTCGGGAAGTTTTCGGTACTCTTTAGATGATTTCAGGGCTTAGTGTCCCCACAGCCCGGTCCTCGACCAGGCCTTCTTTTTGTTACACACCCCCAGGAAGCAGCACGTAGCTGCTGTCTAACTCCCAGGAACCTATTTACTGCTAGGTGAATAGGGGGCAAAAAATTATTAATAAGTTCATTTTTGGACTTTCCCAGTAAGAATTCCTGATTATTCAGATGTCCTGTTTATCCGATGAGAGATCTTTCCCATATAGTCCGGATAAACAAGTCATTAATAGAGTTAACATCCATCATGAAGAAAACTTTCTCCAAACTCCAACAATTTCAATAAGATCAGAACTGGTCCAGTAAGGCCAGACTAAATAACTTGGCATAGGTCTATTCCTATTCTGTACATCACAAGACATGTGCCTGGGAAGCCACTTTGAACCCTCAAAGACAGTAATGTTTGTTTCCTTCTAAAGTTGTTTACACTAATCAGCTGGCTCTGGAAACTTCTACTCTCATCAAAGGACTCTGACAATATAATACCAATCTTGGAAAAAATATTTTGGGTCCCAGTATCCACCAACCCCAACCTCCAATAATGCCACTCACTGAGATCGTCAACCTTGATAGCGACCACGACAAAATCACCCAGTGACGCCAAAATACAGTATATACAGTATTAAGATTGTTGAATTAGGTTATTATTTACCATTGATCAGATGATGAAGTAGAATACAACAAAATAAATTATGAAATAAGCACGAACATCAACTGCAAAAAGAGTAACCAGATTTTAGGAACACTCACCTCTGCATCCACACAAACACGGGAAACAAACTTACCATCTTATGTTTGCTAGCAGCATTTCTGTTTTCCTTTGCCTTTTTTAGGATTATGGAGACGCACTGGATCGTTTGTGTTTGTCTGTCGGTCTTTCTGTTCCTTTTTAGTTTGTAATACCATCTTTGTCATCAATGTGAACATCTGAAAGTGAAAAGAGAGATATCATTATTCACAGCCGAATATCAACAATTGTATGGAGACTTATTAAGCTTTCTTGTCAAGATGAGTCAAGATGAGAAAATATAAATGCTTTGAACACATTAATGATAACACTGTACTGTATTGGGGAATACTATAGAATATTATCGACCACTAGGGTAAGTTTTTTTTTTAAATTACATAGGTGGGCACAGACGCAGACTTTATCTTCCTATAGCTCATGGTAAGCCTTACCCGCTAGTTTTCCTTGGAACACAACCCGCCACTCTGTTAACAATCATGTATCCAATTACTGTTGGGTAAAACAGGGGTGAACAGTTAGGGATTGGCACCCAGTTAATCCTTCCTGGTCAGGGCTCAATCCAGACTAAATCACTCATGAGGCACAGAGAAAATGTACACACCTAGTTGTACTCACCTAATTGTGCTTGTGGGGGTTGAGCTTTGGCTCTTTGGTCCCGCCTCTCAACTGTCAATCAACTCAGTCAGTCAGTGTGTTACCACTGCACCACCTGGGCTGTTCTACAAATACCATGTGTAAGTAATTACTGTATATATGAATGTGTGTGTGTGTGTATGCTCAAAGTGTGGAGATGAGCTTTGGCTCTTTGGTCCCACCTCTCAACATTTCAGTCAACTGGTGTGCGGCTTCTTGGCTTTATTATATTTATTTTTAAAGCTGTGCATGGAGTCTTCCTCTACCACTTCACTTCTTAGAGCAATCCATTTGTTCACTACTCTGACACCAAGAATAATCTAATTAATGCCCGACTCATTTGCTCAGTCATTTTCCACCTGCATCTCCTCCAGTTCACCCACCATTTCTATTTAATACCAATATACTGAATTAAGAGTAATGTGGATACAGTAAAAGTACTACAGTACCTGAGGTTTTGATGGCATTTATCTGCCAATCACCATCAAGGCTAGGGAGAGAACCCCCAAAGAAAGGGAAAAGCACAGACCAAACAATGCTGACCAAGGGCAAAACAAAACGCCCACAGATATGGAACAGGAGAAGAGAACCGGGCGTACCGTCCCTGACCGCCCAGGGAAGGATGAAGAGAGCCAGCATGAGCAGAAGGGAGGCCACCCACAGAAGAGATAGTGAGACCTAGCTGACTCAATGGAGAACAGACCAGGAACCACAGAAGACCCAGTAACTGACTACCCCAAAGGCCTACCTTGACCCACCATAAGCAAGGCCCTAGCCCTGACCAACTGCCACAAAAAGGATAACAAAGCCCAGAGGACGGGACCCCAAACTGGACAATAAACACGAAAAGAAGGAACTGAGGAGCCAATGCTTCAGAAGGAGAAAGAAAGGCAGACAGGAGACCCAGGGCAAATGCTGAACCAAAGAAGTGGTCAAATGAGCCCGACGACCCAGAAGTCGGACGGCAAGGAAATGGTCACTGCCACCAGGAGCTTGGAAATGGACAGCATGGGATGCAGCTGATGCAGCCGAGGCGAAAGCAAAGACCCCCACCAGAGGCCCCATGCCGAGTGCCACCATGTCCAACGTTCGCTACTCGAGGTTCCACTGTATTTCACAAAACTTGGTATACATCTTATTTACTTCCTTGCCTAACAACAAGTCTTTCCAGTCAAATTCCTTAAAGAAATTTCTAAGTTCCCCATAATGTCCTCTCCTGAAATCAGATTTATCAACTGTTTCAACCTCCTCATTTCCTTCCAGATTATAATGCATTGCATACTTTATACCCAAAAAGACATGGTCACTTTTACCTAAGGGAGGAAGGTACTGAATGACAAACATCTATCCTCTTGTTGAATCACTTGTGATATAAAAAACCAGCGTTGAATGTAATGAAACGCCATTTTCTGGGCGAGTCCCGGAGGCTCCCCGGAGCTATCCAGGCCATATGGATATGTATAACTTTCTGGCATCAGTCAATGCATAGAGTTCTTGCCTACCAGGGACCACGAGCCAGGACCTGGCCCCCTCTAGAGAAGCACGAGGAGCAATGGCCTATAGAGACCCACCTGTGGTTGGGAGCATTCTATGTCTGCCATTGACCGGGATAGGAACCCAGAAAGGTAGGTGTCCCAAAACAAACCCCTATTCTGGTAAAACTATTGCAACCTAAGGCTGAACAAGTGGACATAACTCCCCAAACGAAAATTAGCAAACAAGCATGACGTCATCATGTCACCGTGCCGCTGTCTGCACAACCCTTCCCCCTTTCCAGGAGGAGGAAGGGGGAACCCCAGACCCACCCACTGGCGGCCCAACCTACAGTTCTTAGGCTGGATGTCAAAAAAGAGTGAAAAACACCACCGACCAGAGGGAGGGAGGGGAGGGAGGGATGCCAGGGAGCCTCCGGGACTCACCCAGAAAATGGCGTTTCATTACATTCAATGCTGGTTTTCTGGGGGAAGCCCCATCAGCTCCCCGGAGCTAACTACCCAAAGATAAGGAAAAAATAGGGACCTGGGAGGCGGTCCGTCCTCACTCCTCAACGTGAAGTCGAGACAACTGGCCGCAACCGCCGACTCAATGCTACGCAGACCCTGCCAGGCCTAGGGACATTCACAAGGTAGCGAGCGGCCAGGACCCTGTTCGACCTCCAAAAACCACCAGGGCCCGAATGTCAACCCATGACATGTTACCAAAGACGGAAGCCAACGCAGCAAACTTATGAACGTCGTGGGTCCTGAGATAGACCACAGGCTGGCTAGACTTAACACTTTCACGCACCGGGCGTGCGCTCCGCTTGTATGCACGAACTACTCCTGGTGGTGCAGGCAAGCGTGCGGCGACACCGAAATGTGTATACTCGTTTCAGTTTTTCCCCTTAATTCTTGTGTTACGTCGTTCGTTTTGGTATCATTGTGTTCGCAATAAATTCCCTACAGGTGTATATGCATATAATGTCCAAAAGCCCAGCATGACTCCTCACTGCAAAGCCTAAAGTCAGGAAAAGTTACCCACGAGCGCACAAAATCAGTAAAATGTGTATACTCATTTCAGTTTTCTCACCTTAATTTTCGTGCTATATCTTTCATTTTGGTATCATTGTGTTCCCAATTAAATTTCCAGCAGGTGTGTATGCATATATTGTCCAAAAGCCCGATGTGACTCCCCTTAGCAAAGCCTAAAGTTATCTGTGAATGACCACTAATTGGCACACCCGCAACCTAATGTGTATACTGTACTCGTTCACTTTGATAACATCACTTTTCATGTTACATCGCTCGTTTTGGTATTAAATTGTTCGCAAGATAAAGGCGCATATTTTAAAACTAATCCCATAATAATCCAACAATAAATGGAATTTTAACATATATTTTAAATTTTGGACACACATCATCACAAAATTATTTATATCTTTCCAGTGTTCTGACATCAATTTTTGTGTTACATCTTTCATTTTGGTATCAAATTGTTCATAATCTAAAGGTGCGCATTATAAAACTAGTCCCATAATAATAGCACAATAAATAGAATTTTAACAAATATTTTAAAATTTGGACCAAAAACGTATTTATAATCTTTCCAGTGTTCTGACATCAATTTTTGTGTTACATCTTTCATTTGGGTATCAAATTGTGCGCACTCTAAAGGCACTCATTTTAAAATCACTCCCAGATTTATCAGATAAAATTTAATTTTAAGAAATATTTTAAAATATGGACGCCGCTCGCATCACCGACTCAAACTCAAGATAAAAACGGTTAACGCCAGTGGCATTAACGGAGGGCAAAAGTGTTAACCCTGCTAACGACCTGAGCCCAGGAACAGGGGAAGAAGGGAAACCGAGTCAACCCAAAGTGCATCCCCGGCCACCGAGGCCGTGGCGTGCAAATAACGGCAGAGAGCCGCAACCGGACAACACACGATGCACCCCCGGCCTGACCAACCAAGCATCAACGACCCAAGGACCCCCTACAGAACGCTGCCGTCTCATTCTTGGCCCAGAAAAGAAGGAGACACCTGCAATCGAACAAACCTATCACCAGGACTGAAAGAGCAGAAACCCCTGCACCGGAGAGCATGAAGCTCCCCTACCCGACCCAAAAATACTGTCTCCACTCGATTATCTGGACTATATGGGAAGGCCCCTCAGCCGGATATTCACGTGTTCTGGATAATGGTACTTTTTCACCTCTAAGTCCAAAAGTGACCATTTCCAAATATTTTTATACTACCAACAAAATAATTTGAATTGCCTTGCCACATATAATTATTAAATATTCAACTAGAAACCTCAACTTACCTTATTGGTGTTCGTCTTCTTGATTGATGCCACACATCTTAAAGTTAAGAATTCTTAACCATTTACGTAACCTATACTAACACAACACTAAAATTAACACTTAAAATTACTGTACAGTTCATTAAGCAAAGTTAGTTTTGACTGCCAGCTGTTGAAGCCTCACTTGAAGGCACTTGGCTTGCCTGTGAAGCCTCACTTGTTGAAGGCACTTGGCTTGCGCCTCACTTATTGAAGGCACTTGGCTGCCTGTGACGCCTCACTGGTTGAGGTGTATAACAGTAACTTGTCTTTAATTGTTAGGACAACCTTCTTCCTCTTAACACCTCCAGAACGATTGATGCTGCTACCAGACATAGTCTTGGCCAAAAATGTTCAAAGTAACCTATACTAAATTTATGAAAATAAAAAGGTTATTAAAAAAAATATTTCACTAATGGAGCAGCACTGTGGTATAACACGAGGGATGGGAGCACATGGTGTTGGAAGTAACCAACAGTTTCATACATCTTTGTATTTTATACAACCTTTGTATTAACCACAAGTAGTTACTAAAATCACTAACTTGTAGATTTAATCATCATGATTTATATTAAACATATTGCCAGATTCTTCCTAGTCAGAGTGACGACGTGAGGAACGACAGTCAGAAACATGAATTCTTTCCACATTTAGTTGGATTTATAACAGAGTCCAGTTTATCATTTCTTTTACTAAAAATAGTTACTTACTAATAAGTTTAATTTTGTAGCATACTACTGCTTACTGGAACTCCTTTATTTAGTTGATATTAAACATTCTAGAGGAAATTATTTAATGTAAATGATTTCACTTTGATTTCCTCAATTAGCTGCGTGACTTTAATAAAACCCAATTTATGTTACGCGAAGTTATATTTTAACACATTAGAATTAATCAATACTCGTCACCATCTCTTCTTTCCTTAGTTAATTCCAATATGTATATATAAATCCATTTATGCTTGAGATATCTATCGAGAGCCGCACATGCACAATCGGGAAGAGGAAGAAGACGCGAGAACGTCACCCGCCACCACGCGACTCGGATGCCATTAGCAACGCGTAACAGAGATCTACGTTTCAATCTTGCTAACAGTTTGTATTTCACTCCCACGACCAGCAGAGTGGTGCCACGTTACTTGGCACATCACGGCAGCTGAGGACGAGGGATCTGGAATCGTTCCTAGATCAGTGGACACTCAGCCCAGCAACTAATAATTTTCTAAACTATAATATTGTGCACATGTTTATATTTTGACTAGTTGTCGTTAGACTGTGTGATTAACAACAAAATCCAGTACGTTGAATCTCCAAATTTATTCCGCCCTTTATTGGAATATAAATTGCATAGTTATTTACTCATTTCTGCAGTAATAATTACATTCTGTAGGAAGATATTTCGTAATTCAGGATGTACTTGTAGTTACCAATTAGTGGAATTCTACAATGTAATTGCCTTCCAGCTCAGGGTCCACGACAACCGAGGTATTAGGCTTTTCTACCTGCACGTGCAACAATTTGCTTGAAGCAACACGTCGTCGGTGGATCGTGACAACAAATTACCCATGTCTAGAATTTACAGTTAAGCTGACTTGATTTCTAATAGTGTAGTATTAGATACATTAATATTTTGTTACATGAATGATTTCCTCTTAAATTACCATTTACCTGCCATTAAGGAAATCATCTTATTTACTAACAATTTTCTATTTGATTTATATATGAACTATGATATAAATTTATGCATATTCATTTCTTTCTGACGAATGAACCAGCGTCAGATTAAAGGTACTAGAACTTAATTGTATCCTAGCACTTGAACCCCCCATTTTTGTGCAGGTTAATTTGACTCCCTTTACATAAGAAATACAGTTTCACTAAGATCTATAGGACACTAGTTCTTGTTATCAGTTTAATCCATTGTCTCACTTTATTTTCCACTTTTTCTCAAAAAGTGGTGGTCCTTCACAGCTATCGAACTATTTTATTTAATTACAAAATATTGGAGTCAGATTTTCCCACACATGGGTTGACCAGTGTTGGACGGGTTCACTTGGGGCAGCTATAGCACATTACATAGGCTGCCAGGAGGAAAAAACTCACAATATTTTTGAAGGAAACTTCAGCCTGTGCACATTGTTTTTAGGAAACTTATATATTTGTTATTACATAATTACTAGTATTTCTTTTGTTTTTGGCTATGATGTATTGTTCTAAAATTAATGGTAATTCCTGTACCCAGGTGGTCCCTCCCAACACTCCCCTCCCACCCTCCCAACACCACCCACCCACCCCACTCCCTCCTCCACCATGCGCCTTGAGCCACAGACAGACGGGATTAATACGGTATGGCCCGCTCTATGGCTTTCATATCCAGACAATTCAATGCTTATCCTGTTGATTGTCCAGACAGTGTAACATCGGCAGCAAGTTAACCGGCTCCGATTTTTTATCCGGCTAAACCAGCTTTTATCCGCCTTCCACAGACATTTTGGCCGGATATTGAGAACTTTATCCGGTCACGATTTTGGCCGTATAAGGGCGTTTTCCGGATGTGCGAATCCCGGATAATCAAATGTCTACAGTACCATACGCGAAGACTCGAGGAGAAGATAGAACCAGCCACATGACACTCCGGCCCAATCTGCTGAAAGAGGCAGAGCCCTTCAGAAGAAGACCTTCGGGTTCGGACACTGAGCAAGCAGCGCCTGAAACCAAGACTGGGCTAGCCACCAAGGAGCCAGAAGGACAACTCCTTCCCTGGTAAGTCTCCAAGCAAGCCAGGAACTGGAGCAGCAGCTAAACCTGGGGGGGGGGGGGGCCCCCTCGCAGTCCGGGAAGGGCGCCACGTATACCGGGAGATGCCTCGACCACGCTGATGCAAAGAGATAAATTTTCGGAGTCCCGAACTTCTGGCACAGCCAACTGAAGGAGTCAGTGTCGACCGTCCATTCCGTGGAAAGGAGAAGGAAACGAGACAGCCGTCCGCCAGGACGTTGGACACACCCCAGATGGGAACCGCCAGGTAAGCCAAACCCCGAGAATTCAGCAGACCAGTCACCCAAAGCGACCAGACCCAAAGAGTGAAGGACCGCTTCGAACCCCTTCGGTTCAGGTGAGTGGAGTCCAGGGGCCACCAGGGCGCAGCCTGAATGGAGCCAGATTGTTGATCCACAACACAACAGTTGCAAGAGAGGCGGAAGGGACGTCCCCAAAGGAATGAGAACACACGGAGCCTACAGAGTCAAGGGGCTCAGTGTCTGTTTTACAGTTATCCCAAATGTATCCCTATATTTAGTTTTTTTGGAACGGTTAATTTTTCTTGACTTCATTACAACACACATTGACCTACAACTTTCACATACAGTGCTACCTCAGAATACGAGTGTCCCTGTATACGAGTTTTTCGGAATACGAGCAGAATTTGCTCGGAAAATTTGCCTTGGAAGGCGAGGGTTGCCTCGGACACGTTTATTGATACACCTACAGGCAGACTAGCGTGTGGTGGCACGGCGATCGCGCCTCAGTTTACCAGTGTCTCACGCCCAGTGACTATCCCGCCTCAATTCTTCACGAGGATTTACAGTTTTTTGACGTTTTTTTAGCCATTTGAGCATAAAAGTGGGTCCATGGGTCTCAAGAAAGCCATTGGTAAGGTTCAACCTAAGAAAATAGCTGTGAGGAGAGGCAGTAGAGGATGTCCCTTCTTGATTAAGAAAATGTGTGAAGTATGGGAAGAACTGCAAAGTTTTGTTGAAAAAACTCACCCAGATAAAGCTGTAGCAGGCCGTTGCATTGACCTTTTAAATGACAATGTGATGTCTTACTACAGACAAGTATTAAAATGTAGGGAAAAACAAGTGTCTTTAGACAGATTCTTAGTAAGACAAGCAAGTCCTAGTGGTATGCAGGCAAAATATGCCAGAGTGCACACCAGTGAAGTCCTCATTGCCTGATGTTATAATGGAAGGGGACTCCCATTACAAACAATAACACCTCTCCTCCTCCTCCCTCCTCCTCACCATCTTCCATACGCCAACAGCAGTCATCAGCAAGGGTAAGTAATAACTTGAACATAGTTTTGTAGGTTTATTTAGATGAATTAGGTATAAAATTTAGTTTGAAGTGAGGTTTTTGGGTAGTCAGGAACGGATTACAGTAATTCATTTCCCATTATATATTATGGGGAAATTAGCTTTGGATTACAAGTTTTTGGAATACGAGCTGTCTCCAGGAACGGATTAAACTCTTAAACCGAGGTACCACTGTATTTGAGTATGAAGGCCAAGCAATGTATATTAAATCACACAAGAAAATGCATTAATTAGAACGCCCATATTCAATAGTCTATAACTTCAACTTCAATTATTTTTAAAACAAGAATTTCAACTTTGAGACCTGATAAAAAATTCAGTTTCTGACCTAGTCTTACCATTTTTACATATGTGCAAAGTTCTTAGTTCTAAAGTTTCTATTTCGTCGTTTAGTCGTAAATCCATAACGTTTGGAGTTATACATTTTTTGCGTATAAATTTGGCCCATATTTGGATGGCCACATTGAATAAATGTTTTACAGTGAACTATACTAATCAAACAATATTTTGCAAAATAGAACATGAACATTATAAGCCATTCTTGTACAAAAGGCTGACTATTTTCGTACATGGAAAATAGTAGAGGGGTTGGCCCCAAACCTGCACACAGAAATAACATCACATGAGACCAGAAGGCATGGCAGGATGTGCAGAATACCCCCATTGAAAAGCAAAGGTGCAACAGGTACTTTGAAGGAGAACTCTATCAACATCAGAGGCCTGAGGCTGTTCAACACGCCTCTACTTCACATTTTTAACTGGCATAACTGGCCGACCCCTCACAGTGTTAAGCGAGAACTTGACAAACACCTCCAAAGGATACCTGATCAACCAGGCTGTAACTCATACATCAGGCTGCGAGTAGCCACGTCCAACAGCCTGGTTGACCAGTCCAGCAACAAGGAGGCCTGGTCGACGAGAGGGCCACAGGGTCGCTAAGCCCCGGAATCACTACAAGGTAACCTCAAGGAGACCATAATGAATAAAATACCAATTGGTGACATTTTAAGATTTTTATCACTACTGTAACCCCGCGATTATCCGGGATTCAAACATCCGGAAAACGCCCTTATACGGCCAAAATCGTGATCGGATAAAGTTATCACAATATCCGGCCAAAATGGCCACAGGAACCGGATAAAAGCTGGTTTGGCCGGATGAAAATACGGCCATACCGTATTAATCCCGTCTGTGGCTCTAGACGCATGGTGGAGGAGGGGGGTTGGATGGGTGGGTGGTGTTGGGAGGGTGGGAGGGGTGCGTCAGGAGGGACCACCTGGGTACAGAAATTACCATTAATTTTAGAACAATTAATCATAGCCAAAAACAAATGAAATAAGTACTAGTAATTATGTAATAACAAATAAATAAGTTTCCTAAAAGCATTGTGCACAGGCTGAAGTTTCCTTCAAAAATATTGTGAATTTTTTTCCTCCTGGCGACCTACGTAACGCGCGCTATAGCTGCCCCACCCCAAGTGGACCCGTCTAACACTGGTCAACCCATGTGCGTCCGTCCCTCGTGTTATACACAGTGCTGCGCCATTAGTGAAATATTTTTTTAAATAACATTTTTATTTTCATAGTAACTTTGAACATTTTTGGCCAAGACTATGTCTGGTAGCAGCATCAATCGTTCTGGAGGTGTTAAGAGGAAGAAAGTTGTCCTAACAATTAAAGACAAGTCACAGTTATACACCTCAACCAGTGCGGCCTCACAGTGTTGCGCCATTAGTGAAATATTTTTTTAAATAACTTTCTTAATTTTCATAGTAATTTTGAACATTTTTGGCCAAGAATATGTCTGGTAGCAGCATCAATCGTTCTGGAAGTGTTAAGAGGAAGAAGATTGTCCTAGCAATTAAAGACAAGTTACGTGTTGTTCAACCAGTGAGGCGTCACAGGCAGCCAAGTGCCTTCAACAAGTGAGGCGCCACAGGCAAGCCAAGCTCCTTCAACAAGTGAGGCATTACAGGCAAGCCAAGCGCTTTCAAAAAGTGACGCGCCACAGGCAAGCCAAGTGCCTTCAACAAGTGAGGCGCAAGCAAGCGCCTTTAACAAGTGAGGCGTCACAGGCAAGCCAAGCGCCTTCAACAAGTGAGGACATGCAAGCGCTTCAACAAGTGAGGTGCAAGCAAGCGCCTTCAACAACCGAGGCCTCACAGGCAACCCAAATGCCCTCAACCAGTGAGGCTTCAGCAGCTGGGAGCCAAAACTAACTTAGCTTAATGAACTGTACAGTAATTTTAAGTGTTAATTTTAGTGTTGTGTTAGTATAGGTTACGTAAATTGTTAAGAATTTTTAACTTCAAGATGTGTGGCATCAATCAAGAAGACGAACACCAACAAGGTAAGTTGAGGTTTCTAGTTGAATATTTAATAATTGTATGTGGCAAGGCAATTCAAATTATGTTGTTTGTGTTATAAAAATAGTTGGAAATGGTCACTTTTGGACTCGTAGGTGAAAAAGTACCATTATCCGAAAAATGTGATAATCCGGCTGGGGGTCCTTCCCATATAGTCCGGATGATCGAGTGGAGACAGTATTTAGAAATACTGTGATTTTTTCTTTTTTACTTTTTTCTGTTCATGGTATGATGTTGATCCATTAGAGAAAAGTTGGAGCTTTTACCATGAGGCATTCACCACAAAAAAATTGAGTATGTTTTGAGGAAACTTTGGTGCACAAGCACCAGGTCTAAGCAATTTGTGGGCGCCGAGTGATTAGGCGCCCAGAGACGCTTGCGACAAATATAATTTTACGTAATAATTTCAATGTCTCTCAGTGGTTTTCTCTCGGGTGTTCTGTTGTAATACAGTATTATTCAAAAGTGTATAATTTGAGAAATTTATATGAAATGCGTGGAACATCACAATGCTAAAAAATATTGAGCTCATATATATTGACATATTATATTCTTATATCAATAAAACAGTGTTTTTGCTATTATTGCACTATCTTGAGGTAATCTTGAGATGATTTCGGGGCTTTAGTGTCCCCGCGGCCCGGTCCTCGACCAGGCCTCCACCCCCAGGAAGCAGCCCGTGACAGCTGACTAACACCAGGTACCTATTTTACTGCTAGGTAACAGGGGCATAGGGTGAAAGAAACTCTGCCCATTGTTTCTCTCCGGCGCCCGGGATCGAACCCGGGACCACAGGATCACAAGTCCAGCATGCCATCCGCTCGGCCGACCGGCTCCCCTATACACTCACTTTATATATAACTATCTACGTTGTTGTGCACCATAATGAATCACTAAGCTGGTTTGGTGAATCCAAAGAGCATAGCGCCACCACACACCAGTCAGCTGACGATGCTACCTCAATGGCTAAAATTGCTCCTCTCATCATACTGTTATTACACTATACCAGTATACTGTACACACATTATATATCACTGTTAATTAAGATTTATATGCACCATAACTAACTAGTAATAAGAAATTCTGGTGGGTATGGTAACAAGATCAAAAGACAGCATGGAGCCGCATGATAGGAGCAAATGACGCCAACAGTCATATGCAAAACAATTCTCCAATATTTTACACATCTTGCTATGACAAGCTACAGAACTGCTGTTATCATCACATTCCTGTTACAAAATACCAAAAATGAATCCATTTCTTCAAAGTTATATTCTGATGGAACATGAGGTCATTTCATGACACATGAATGCAGGAAACAAGCGGCTGGGTGCTGTCTCTCTACTTCGTGCTGTGAATATTATAACTAGCACTGTATTCACTGATATCTGAATGTTGTACCTAGTCTTTATCACAGTCAGCATTATCTATGACACTATCACTGCAAAATAATTGCAGTTACCGTACCTATTTTATTCATTATTAACTGGTGCTGTGGCCCCTAGTTGCACAACGGTGCTGTGAGCTCCTGTTGAATGTGCCAGCCTTAGTCACTCTCTCAGTACTGAGGTTCTCAGCCAGTACTTATGCTGACAATTTGTTTTCAAGATGGCGTCTGTTTACTGAAGTCCTGAGGCACATGATGTGAGCCACACGTATCCGCAGAATTTTGAATCATTCCCCTTCCTCTTGTCCCATTCCAAATCCATATCCTGACCCCTTCCAAGTGCTATATAGTCGTAATGGCTTGCTGCTTTCTCCTGATAATTCTCTCCCTCCCTTCTTATACCTAAAAGCTCCTTATGGTGCACTGCAACCCCCGATCCAGTGTCTTAAGGCACTCTGTGCAGTGCAGTGGTTAAAGTAGGCCTGCTTGATACCTGCTTGATGAGGTTCTGGGAGTTGTTCTACTCCCCAAGCCCAGCCCGAGGCCAGGCTTGACTTGTGAGAGTTTGGTCCACCAGGTTGTTGCTCGGAGTGGCCTGCAGGCCCACATACCCACCACAGCCCGGTTGGTCCGGCACTCCTTGAAGAAAACAATCTAGTTTTCTCTTGAAGATGTCCATGGTTGTTCGGCAATATTTCTGATGCTCGCTGGTAAGACGTTGAACAACCGTGGACCTCTGATGTTTATACAGTGTTCTCTGATTATGCCTATGTCACCTCTGCTTTTCACTGGTTCAATTCTGCATTTTCTTCCATATCGTTCACTCCAGTACGCTGTTATTTTACTGTGCAGATTTGGGACCTGTCCCTCCAGTATTTTCCATGTGAATATTATTTGGTAACTCTCTTGTCCCCTTTCTAGTGAGTACATTTGGAGAGCTTTGAGACGATCCCAATAATTTAGGTGCTTTATCTCGTCTATGCGTGCCGTATATGTTCTCTGTATTCCCTCTATTTCAGCAATCTCTCCTGATCTGAAGGGGGAAGTGAATACTTTGCAGTACTCAAGACGGGACAACACAAGTGATTTGAAGAATATAACCACTGTGATGGGATCTCTGGACTTGAAGGTTCTCATAATCCATCCTATCATTTTTCTGGCTGATGCAATACTTGCTTGGTTATGCTCCCTAAACGTTAGGTCGTCGGACATCATTATTCCCAAATCCTTGACATGCTGTTTTCCTTCTATGGGGAGATTCGATTGTGTTTTGTACCCTGTATTATGTTTCAGATCCTCATTTTTGCCATATGTGAGTAACTGGAATTTATCACCGTTAAACAACATGTTATTTTCTGCTGCCCAATCGAAAACTTTGTTATGTCTGTCTGTAGTTTTTCAATGTCTTCAGCAGAGGTAATTTTCATGCTGATTTTTGTATCATCTGCAAAAGATGACACGAAGCTGTGACTGGTATTTTTGTCTATATCTGATATGAGAATAAGGAACAGCAGTGGTGCAAGGACTGTACCTTGAGGTACAGAGCTTTTAACTGCGCTCGGACTCGATTTTATTTGATTGACTGTTACTCTTTGTGTTCTGTTTGACAGGAAATTGAGTATCCAGCGTCCTACTTTACCAGTTATACCCATTGACCTCATTTTGTGTGCAATCACTCCATGGTCACATTTGTCGAATGCCTTTGCAAAGTCTGTGTATACAACATCTGCATTCTGTTTTTCTTCTAATGCCTCAGTGATTTTATCATAATGGTTAAGTAGCTGTGAGAGGCATGATCTTCCTGCTCTAAATCCATGTTGGCCTGGATTGTGGAGGTCATTGGTTTCCATGAATCTAGTGACCTGACTCCTGATCACTCTCTCAAATATTTTTATTATGTGGGACGTTAGTGCAACTGGTCTATAATTCTTTGCCAATGCGTTTGCTACCTCTTTTGTGTAGAGGGGCTATGTCTGCTGCTTTCAGCGCATCTGGTAACACAATCCAGTCAATGTGGCTGTGAAGGCTGATCTCAGCATGCCATGCAAACATGCGAATTACAGGTGTGCCACAGTCACACAAAATACTCTCTCCCAATCAGAGGATTAGACTGAAAAATGCAGAAAGACCCCACCCCCCTGACTTGCCCAAGGCACAACCACCACCACAGTGGTCCAACCTCAAAAAGAATAAGCTTTCAAATACACACCAGAGAGAGAACTGTCAATACAGGGCAGCACCAGGAATCATTCAGGGAAGGCAACACTGAGAACATGTAGCTCCAGGCACCCTACGAGCCAGGTCCACACAACACAAACCAGACAGAACACACACTCATTAAGCTCAACTAACAAGGAATAATGCCAAGTAAGTGGCCCCAGCAAGACAAAGTTGAAGGATGACCGGCACATAGCTTAGAAGTACAGGCATACCTCAGTTTACGAGTTTAATTGGATTCTGGAGACGCCTCGTATTCCGAAAACTCGCATTCCGAAGCTAATTTCCCCATAAGAAATAAAGGAAAATGAATTAATCCGTTCCTGACTACCCCAAAAACCCCACATCAAACTAAATTTTTATACCTAATTTACCTAATTCATCTAAATAAACCTACAAAACTATGTTCCAGTTATTACTTACCTTGCTGTCGAGTGCTGTAGGCGTATGGAAGATGGTGAGGAGGGGGAAGGAGGAGAGGAGTTACTGTTTGGAAGGGGAGTCCCCTTCCATAATCACATCACATAACCCCATGCCTTGTAACACTATGGATACCACTTCTCTTTCTAAATTTTTCAAACCAGCCCCTGCTTGCCTTAAACTCTTTCGTATCTGCATCACTCGTTGCAGGGGTATTCTTTAGAAGGTCTTCGTGCAACACCCTGGCTTTCTCACAAATAATGGCCTCCGAAACACTATCACCCCTCAACTCCTTGTCGTGTATCCAAATTAATAACAACTTTTCCACTTCTTCAAGTATTTGTGGTCTTTGTGCCGTTAATGTTCTTACTCCTTTTGCCACTTTAGCACCCAAAATCTCATTTTTCTTCTTAAGTATAGTGCATATTGTTGATGTGGCTTTGTTGTACTGCCTACAAAGTTCAACAACACGTGTACCGTTCTCATGCTTCCGAATGATCTCTTGTTTCTCCTCTATTGTCATCCTCACATGAGCTTTCTGGCCTTTATCCTTACCACTGGCTTTCTTGGGACCCATGGTGAGATATATAATAACAAATTGTATAGACAAATCACCAAAAATCCAACAAAACACTGAAAATCCGCGAGAAGAATTGATGTGGGGGTAGTCACTGAGCGCGAGACAATGGTAAACTGAGGGGCGGCGGGGCAGAGGGGCGACGATCGCCGAACCACCACGCGCTAGGTCGGCCTGCGCGTATCAACAAACTCGCGTCCCGAGGTAACCCTCGCCTTCCGAGACAAATTTTTGGAGTAAATACTGCTCGTCTTCCGAAAAACTCGCATACAGGGACACTCGCATTCCGAGGTACCACTGTACAGTGGCATCTCGACTTACGATTGACCCGACTTGCGATAATTTCGAGTTATGATGTAAATTTGATCGAAAAATGCGACTCGACTTACAATAGTGTCGTCGACTACCGATATTTGTTGGTACAATTTTGGTCTACCGAGCGCGTGGTTCCCGGTCATGCGGGCTGACCTGCCTCAGTTTACTAGAGCTGCCCGCTTAGTGACGATCACGCCTATAAGAAATTTCATTTTTGTGGTGATTTTTGGTTTTTGAACATAAAACTGATTATTATATATCATGCCATGGATCCCAAGGAAGTCAGTGGTAAGGTTCAACCTAAGAAAATAGTTGTGATTAGAGGCAGTAGAGGATGTCCCTTCCTCATTAAGAAAATGTGCCAAGTATGGGAAGAACTGCAAAGTTTTATTGAAAAAAGTCACCCAGATAAAGCTGTAGCAGGCCATTGCATTGACCTTTAAATAACAATGTGATGTCTTACTACAGACAAGTGTTAAATATACGAAAAAGTAAGTGTCTTTAGACAGATTCTTAGTAAGACAAGCAAGCAGTGAGCCACAAGCAGGTCCTAGTAGTATGCAGGCAAAACATGCCAGAGAGTGTATTCCAGAGAAGTCCTCACTGCCTGATGTTATAATGGAAGGGGACTCCTCTTCCAAACAGTAACACCTCTCCTCCTCCGCCCTTCCCTCATTACCATCTTCCATACGCCATCAACAGTCCTCCATAAAAGTAAGAAAAATATGTACTGTATTGTAGTTAAGAGAAAAAAAATTTATTCAGTATAAAATGTATTTGTAAGTTAATATTTTGGAGGGTGGGGAACATTAATTCAATTCCCTTTATTTCTTATGGGAAAAATTGCTTCAACTTACGATATTTCGACTTACGATACATCTCTGGGAACGGATTACCATCGTAAATCGAGGCCCCACAGTACTGTAATGGGACCTACATGGCTTATTGACGACTCGGGAGCCCTACAGCGGACCTTCTCGCATGACCACATCAGCAACTGAATTGGCATGAAAGACTGGAAGGGACTGGCAGTTCCTCACTAACTGGTGGGGGGGGGGGAGTGCTAATAAGGTCAGTGTGTTTCCAGAGATTCAATTATTTGTTTACATTATTGGGAAGTTGTTGTTTAGGGGGTTAAGGCTTTGGTCTCTTTGAATCCAATAGTGATCTGTTTTGGTCCACTGATTTCTGGATGGTTTCCTGGAAGGGGAAGGGTGGGGAAGGTCAGACTGTCACCTGCTACCTACACATCTGTGAGGGGGCCAGAATCTGGCTATGGTTTCCAATAGGCCAAACAGAACTCTGCAACTGATGAGACCTAGTAGTTGGGAGTCATCTTGGTGAGATAGTATCAGGTAGCCACAAGGGCGAGTTCCCTCTGTCAAGAGTTTTTCTTTCCTTAGTTGTTTTTTCCCCCACTTTCCCTCTCTTTTACCTTCGGTACATTAACACTTTCGCTGCCTAATGCCGCATGTTCCGTCATAAAACCAAAATACTGTAACCCCGCGATTATCCGGGATTCGAACATCCGAAAAACGCCCTTATACGGCCAAAATCGTGAACGGATAAAGTTATCACAATATCCGGCCAAAATAGCCACAGGGACCGGATTAAAGCAGGTTTTCTGCAGAAATTACACTATCCGGTCAGTCGCCCAGATAATCGTGCCTTTGTCAGTATATGAAAACATGAGGCAGGCCATACGGTATTAATCCCGTCTGCCCGAGACTCGAGGCGCATGGTGTAGGTGGGGGTGGGGTGGGTGGGTGGTGTTGGGAGGGTGGGAGGGGTGCGTCAGGGGGGACTACCTGGGTACAGGAATTACCATTAATTTTAGAACAATTAATCATAGCCAAAAACAAATAAAATAACTACTAGTAATTATGTAATAACAAATAAATAAGTTTCCTAAAAGCATTGTGCACAGGCTGAAGTTTCCTTAAAAAATATTGTGAATTTTTTTCCTCCTGGCGGCCTACGTAACGCTATGGCTGCCCCAAGTGGACCTGTCCAACACTGGTCAACCCATGTGCGTCCGTCCCTCGTGTTATACACAGTGCTGCGCCATTAGTGAAATATTTTTTTAAATAACTTTTTTATTTTCATAGTAACTTTGAACATTTTTGGCCAAGACTATGTCTGGTAGCAGCATCAATCGTTCTGGAGGTGTTAAGAGGAAGAAAGTTGTCCTAACAATTAAAGACAAGTCACAGTTATACGCCTCAACCAGTGCGGCCTCACAGTGTTGCGCCATTAGTGAAATATTTTTTTAAATAACTTTCTTAATTTTCATAGTAATTTTGAACATTTTTGGCCAAGAATATGTCTGGTAGCAGCATCAATCGTTCTGGAAGTGTTAAGGGGAAGAAGATTGTCCTAGCAATTAAAGACAAGTTACGTGTTGTTCAAACAGTGAGGCGTCACAGGCAGCCAAGCGCCTTCAACAAGTGAGGCGCCACAGGCAAGCCAAGCTCCTTCAACAAGTGAGGCATTATAGGCAAGCCAAGGGCTTTCAACAAGTGAGGCGCCACAGGCAAGCCAAGCGCTTTCAACAAGTGAGGCGCAAGCAAGCGCCTTTAACAAGTGAGGCGTCACAGGCAAGCCAAGCGCTTTCAACAAGTGAGGCGCAAGCAAGCGCCTTTAACAAGTGAGGCGCAAGCAAGCGCCTTTAACAAGTGAGGCGTCACAGGCAAGCCAAGCGCCTTCAACAAGTGAGGGCATGCAAGCGCTTCAACAAGTGAGGTGCAAGCAAGCACCTTCAACAAGTGAGGCCTCACAGGCAACCCAAATGCCCTCAACCAGTGAGGCTTCAGCAGCTGGCAGTCAAAACTAACTTAGCTTAATGAACTGTACAGTAATTTTAAGTGTTAATTTTAGTGTTGTGTTAGTATAGGTTACGTAAATTGTTAAGAATTTTTAACTTCAAGATGTGTGGCATTAATCAAGAAGACGAACACCAACAAGGTAAGTTGAGGTTTCTAGTTGAATATTTAATAATTGTATTTGGCAAGGCAATTCAAATTATGTTGTTTGTAGTATAAAAATAGTTGGAAATGGTCACTTTTGGACTCGTAGGTGAAAAAGTACCATTATCCGAAAAATGTGATAATCCGGCTCGGGGTCCTTCCCATATAGTCCGGATGATCGAGTGGAGACAGTATGGAGTAGGAGAGATGCCGCAATTGGCATCTTGAGGTTATCTTGAGATGATTTTGGGGATTAGTGTCCCCGCGGCCCGGTCCTCGACCAGGCCTACACCCCCAGGAAGCAGCCCATAGCAGCTGTCTAACTCCCAGGTACCTATTTACTGCTAGGTAACAGGGGCATCAGGGTAAAAGAAACATTTTGCCCATTTATCTCCGCTTCCACCGAGGATCGAACCCGGAACCTCAGTACTGCGAATCCGAAGCGCTGTCCACCCAGCTGTCAGGCGCCCATAATCAATAATTTAATCAACAATTTATCAATATAAATCATCAATAATTTCATCATCATTATCATCAATTGCATCAATAATTTAAAAACCAGCGCTGAATGTAATGAAACGCCATTTTCTGGGTGAGACCCGGAGGATCCCCGGAGCTTATCCAGGCCAATATGCTAATATCAGACTTTGGCATCAGTCATGTGTATGGAGTTCTGTGGGCCTACCGGGGACCACGAGCCAGAACCTGGCCCCCACAGAGAGGCATGGGGAGCAATGGCCTAGAGGCATGGGGAGCAATGGCCTAGAGGCATGGGGAGCAATGGCCTAGAGGCATGGGGAGCAATGGCCTAGAGGCATGGGGAGCAATGGCCTAGAGGCATGGGGAGCAATGGCCTAGAGGCATGGGGAGCAATGGCCTAGAGGCATGGGGAGCAATGGCCTAGAGGCATGGGGAGCAATGGCCTAGAGGCATGGGGAGCAATGGCCTATAGAAACTCCCCGTGTGGTTTCTATGTCTACCATCGACTGGGTCAGGCACCCAGAAAGGTAAGCGTCCCAAAACAAACCTCTATTCTGGTGAAAATTGCTACCAAATGCCGAACAAGTGGCTAGAACTTCCCAAAAAGAAACAAGCAAATGAGCATGACGTCACAAGTCACCACGCCGCTGTCTGCGCAGCTCCCCCCCTCCCCGGGAGGGGAAAGTGGGAGCCCCAGACCCTGGCGCCGGCTATCCACCCTTCTGTTCTGAGGCTTTGATGTGAAAACACGCGAAAAATCCGCCAATCGGAGAGAGAGGGATGCCGGGGAGCCTCCGGGTCTCACCCAGAAAATGGTGTTTCATTACATTCAACACTGTTTTCTGGGGAAAGTACCGTTAGTTCCCCAGAGTTACCTACCTAAAGATGAAAACGAGAGACCTAACCCGGGAAGCAGAAGACGCACACCCCCAACGCGAAGCTGAGACAAAAATGGCAACTGCCAACCCAAGGCCACACAAGCCCAACAAGGCCCAGGAAACATCAACGAAGGAACACAGAGCCAACCAATGAATGACGTTGGCACAGGGGCAAACAGCAGGCTGGCAGGACCGAACCGCCCCGCAGACGACCCGAGAGAACCACCCCCTGGAACAGGGAAGAGGGGAACTCTGAACCCAAAGCGCGACCCCGGTCATGGCAGCCGTGGCACGCCAAGCACGGCACAGTGCTCTATCTAATTATTTTATTTTATGACCTTTAAGAACAAGAGGTCATAGATATAAACTAGCAAAACACAGATGCCGAAGAAATATAAGAAAATTCACTTTCGCAAACAGAGTGGTAGACGGCTGGAACAAGTTAGGGGAGAAGGTGGTGGAGGCCAAGACCGTCAGTAGTTTCAAAGCGTTATATGACAAAGAGTACTGGGAAGACGGGACACCACGAGCGTAGCTCTCATCCTGTAACTACACTTAGGTAATTACAGTGCCGCAACCGAACACAAAACACAATGCACCCCCGGCCAGACCAACCAAGCATTAAACAATCCAAGGACCCCTCCAGAATGCAGCTGTGCCAGTCTTCACCAGAAAAAAAGGAGACGGCTGCAAGCGAACAAACCTATCAGGAGAACAAAAAGAGCCAAAACCCAGGCGCAGGAGAAAGGCATGAAGCACTCCAACCAGACCACCAGAGGCCAACGCCAACAAGAAAAAGAGCCTTGGAAAACAACTCGGAACTGAAGGGGCTACCACAAACTGAGGAGAAGAGGAAAGAGCACACAATCCAAGAACCAGGACGGCTCAAGCGGCGCAAGAGCAGGCCGGAGGTGAACTACGCCAGAGACGGCTCGTGAAGCGGTGCCGAGACAACTCCCAAAGCCAAAGCAACCCGGAATGGCTCCGACAGCGCCGCACGAGACAAGGCGACAGTATGTGGCACGATGACGGCCCTAAACCTCCGCAAGAAAAGGACCAGACCACGCCAAGAAAACATAGCAAACCGACGAAGGGACAGAAATAAAAAGGACTGTCAAAGAAAACCCCACACCGCTGCTAAGACAAAGCACACAGGTGGGATACTATCAACAAAGCCACCTGACCACCAACAGATGGCGAGATACTCGAGGCAGAACCAAACCAGACCCGCCATGGACCAATCGAGCATAGGAAGAGGCAAAGCCACAGGAAAACCTCGGGTGCAACCACCGAGCAACAGAGCCAGAACCCAAGCCGGCAAGGAATGAAAAGGAATGTCTGCCGTACAGAAAACTTCCCAATGCCAGCGAGTTCGCCAGGAGATCCGAGACACTGTGGTTCCGATGTGAGACTCTTGAGAAGTGACATCGCGAGATCCAGAAAATGTAAACTGGCAGGGTAAGCCAGGAAACCAGGAACACAAACCTGGCAAGCCGGGAAAGAACCAAACACACGGGCGATGCAAAAGCAGGGAACTGAACATGGACAAAGTCCAACCCAGCCTCTCTACTCAGAGAGAACCCCAGCAACATCAGAGGCCCGAGACTGGTTAACACGCCCCACACGACACATAAGGGGCAAAACAGGCCGACCCCTCAGTGACCAAGAAAGAGAGAACTGGAGCAGCACCTCCAAAAAGGATACTTGATCAACCAGGCTGTAAGTTATACTTCAGGCTGCACGCAGCTGCGTCAAACAGCCTGGGCGACCAGTCCAGCAATGAGGAGGCCTGGTCGACGACCGGGTCGCGGGGATGCTAAGCCCCGGAAACACTGCAAGGACACTGCAAGGCAGCAATAGGTGTCAAGAAGCACATACTAAACCACACAACAATGAGCAACGAGAAGGGCGAGGTAACATCAGAACTATTAAATCCCTTGACACTTAGATAGCACAACACAAACAAGTGTAAACCAACTTGTACAGGGCTTCTCACAGACGCCAAGCCCTGATGAGTAACCGACATGCAAAACAATCCAACTACCCCTCACATATTACCCCGCAGGTCAAATGACCCGAAGCGGATACAGGATAACAAGCCATACGGACTAGAAAAACATCCCTGGCACCAGCAGCGAAGGACACGAGCGTAGAAGGAAGATGAGGAACGAGGAAGACAGGCAGCAACGGGAACGAAAGGGACAAGACCAACAACACACAGGCCATGTCTGCCAGGCGATTGACAGCCGAGAGGCGGGACCAAAGAGCTAGAGCTCAACCCCTGCAAGCACAGCTAGGTAAGGACAACTGGTGAGTCCAGAGAATTCAATGTACATGGAAGGGAAGGGGTAAGTAAGGCACTGCAAGATGGGCAAGGAATGAGTGACCCAGATAAGACCACGGAAAACGGGGCCGGAACCCAACGTGTAAAAAATTACACAGATGAACATGGAAGGCCCTAGGAAGAGGCACCAAGGGTAAAACAAAATGCCACAACCAATCCCCAACACGAATCCCCAGTATCTAAACTGCAGCAAAATGTCACCTCATGACATCCTGACACTGTAACATTTACCCCATAACATTTACCTCCACCATATTACCTCATAACATGGCAAAGGTGAGGCCCCTTGATTGACTCAAGCATGAGTTGAACATGCATATTAGTGGGACTAGATGGGTATAATAGGAGCTGCCTCGTATGGGCCAATAGGCCCTCTGCAGTCACCTTTGTTCTTATGTTCTGATATCCGTACCCAAAAACCTCGAACCAGCGCCTGGCTGAAAAAGTCGTCAGATCGCATAAACTCACCTGCAGAACGTAGGCACGAACGCGTCATGACACAACATAGCCAAGATGATGCCGGAAGCACCGCTCGAGGAAGAAGGCCAAAGCCGCACCTGCAGGAGAAGAATAGGGTAGAGGCGAATGAGACGCCCCACACCCATATGCATGGAAAACCCAGCAACCTCCCCATTGGCAATCCAGAACACCCCCAGCATCTACGGGGCATGGACTGGAGAGACAAGAGGAGCAAGAGAGGTGAAGCATCCGAGAGAAAAAGGACGCAAAACACTAGCACCTGTGTACACCGTCCAGAACAAAAACTCCCACGGCGCATGCGCAGGACGCATGAGGTCTGAACTGCACAATCTCACCCAGCGGGGAGGGTGCCAACAAGGAGTATTGGAAAATATTAACAGTGCTTAGACAGAGCACGGAGAGAAGATATAATGACAAAAGAACGAGACAGTATCGAAAACCAAGAAGCAGCACGGAAGTGGACCAATGAATCCAAAAAGGACTGGAGGTAAGCCTCATCGGAAGCCGACAGATGTTCCAACAATATGGGAAGAATCGAAGACCTTCCCGAACCCCCGAGATCTCACAGAAGCAAACAAAATCACAAAGGCTCATAAAGGCACAGTAGCACCCGAGACCAAAAGTCATGCAGAACCCCGATAATAAGGGAACATGACCCCAACATGGAGGAGAAGTCCCGTCCCAGAGAAAAGGGGGTAGAAACGGAGAAAAGTACCCACCGAGAGGACGGAACCGAACGGAGAGGACAGAACCAAACGGAGAGGACGGAGCCGAATGGACCCGAAGCAACAAGGATTCGAACCCAGGGAGGGGCCAATGCAAAACAACTCGAACGCAGAGAGGGGGAAGGAAAAACCCCACTCCCTGTAACCGCAAGCCCCACACTGAGGGTAGAAAACCCCGGCGAGGTCCAACGGGGCCCGAGGCCCCCCAAATCAGCCCCTCCCCAACCCTGGGAACCTCCACAGTAGGCCCCAGGGCCGAGCCATCCCCCCAAAGCCCCTGCCTCACAAGAAAAACCCAGGGCAGCTGGAAAAGTACTAAGGAATGGAGCCCACTGGCAGACTCATACAACCTGGAAGGGGAAACCCCCATGATCGCCCGAGTCTCAAGACCACTGAATCCCTACCCCTGACCCCGAACCCACAGGCGGAAAGGATCCGGATGCAGGGAGGAAAGGTAGGGGGGGGGGGACCAGATGAAATCAAAACAGGGAAAAGACAAGGGGGTGAGGAAGGAACAAAGCTGAAGCAACCAACACCCCCAAGTCCTGTCACAACAACCAAAACAGGGCAGCCTCGGGGCCTCCGGGGAGAAAACAACCTAATGCGTTGCAATCACCTGAACCCAACGTGCAATGCCTGTGCTGCCTGCACCCGCATAGTCAGCATAAGACCGGGTAACCAAGTCACAAACAAGAAATGAAACTAACAGAACCCTGGGTCAAAGGTGCCTCCCACCCCACAGGCAGCAGACGTAGGCAAAAACAACGAGAGTCACTCTGAGACAAGGGAACAGAGCATCCCTCGAACTCGCACAAAGCGAAGGGGAACTCAGGGGTCACATCCATCGGACCCACACACCCTCATGAGGATTCTCAGGGTCCTGAGACGGAACTCACGCTCAGGGAATCCCAGGCAGGGTACTGCTAATCGACGCCCAAAATGACCAAGCAACTTTTTAAAGCTGAACCTCAGGGCCGTGCACACTCACGGGGACCTAGCAGGGGGCACCACCAGAAGAAAACCGTATTAGGTCAGATACCAAGGGGCAAGCAAGGCAGACCCCCCCCCCCAAAAGGCACAAACAAAAAGAAAAACAAAACCCCGCAAGAGGGCAACGTACCCAAAGGAAAAAAGCCGGCTGCTATGAATGGTGAAAACAAGCTGCGCAGCACCCTGCGTCCCGTACCCGTACAAAGTGCCTCTTACCCTAAGGTAAATAAGGGAGACAAAACACCCAAGCACCCAAAGGCCGGCCAAAAAAAACGAGCAGTTAAACAGCCCAGCAGAGACAGGACTCAAGGACCTTGTAGAAGGTAACCCCTAGCCCCAAGGGCAGTACTTACAGGTCTCCTAGGGAAGGTAGCCCTAGGTGCATGCAGCCCGAGTACTGTAGAATAACTCCTGGCTCTTGCACCCCTGGAAAATAGCCACCACACTAGCACAGTGCTGAAAAATCACTGGAGCCAGAGCACACGACCTCTGCCTCTAGCATCAGCCTCAGAACTGAAGGATGGATAACCGGCACAAGGGTCTGGGGTTCCCCCTTCCCCTCCCGGGGAGGGGGGAGTTGCGTAGACAGCGACACAGCGATGTGTGACATCATGCTCATTTGCTTGTTTCTTTTTGGGAAGTTCTATCCACTTGTTCGGCTTTTGGTAGCAATTTTCACCAGAATACGGGTTTGTTTTGGGATGCTTACCTTTCTGGATGCCTGACCCGGTCGATAGCAGACATAGAATGCTTCCAACCACACGGGGGTTTCTATAGGCCATTGCTCCCCATGCCTCTGAGGGGGGCCAGGTTCTGGCTCGTGGTCCCCCTGTTGGCCCACAAAACTCGACGGGGCTCCCCCAGAAATATGTAAAAATTCCATTTATTGTCCAAATACTATGGGACTTGCTTTAAAATGAGTGCCAACTTTTTCCCATTCTCTGTATATCCCCATGTAGCATCCTGACCCCGACACGTGGCCACTCACCCACGCTGGAGGCTCACTGTTCTCGTGACCTCACTTGTGACAGCCGCGGCCTCCCCCTCATGTCGAAAAAATTCCCCATTCTGGTTATTTTATCTCAGGTATTTGTTGTTACCAGCTTTATAAACACTGCAAATTGACTTCCAGATGGATACTGATCAAGAACAGAGCCATTCCATGACAAAAGCATTGAAAGAAACACGTATGAGGGAAAGTTATTGAGATTTTGTCGAAAGTACTTGTAGAAAAGTAAGATTTATATGTTCTTATATGCAAATATCCCTTTACAGCATTGTATTGCAAACAATTAGATACCAAATTGAACAACATAGCATGAAAATTGAGGTAATAAAGCTGAAAAAGAGTATAAATATTTGTGGGTGGTGGTTTAGTTTATGCGCACCACTCAGGCTACATTGAGGTGTGTGGCGGGTTGCCTGCCAGGGCAACAAAAGCGTTAAAAATATAGTATCCATTCGATTTAAGGGCCTCTGATTTACCGTTCTGCCAGTTCTAACGACTGAATTTTAGATCGTTAACTGGCGCCTTATTTACCAAGTCACTGGCTGCTAAATCCGGTACATGTTATCGAGTTTATAGAGTCTGGTATGCATTAAACTGGTGGCCACTATTGGGTATGTTGTGACAACCTTGCCCTCACTAGGCCAGCGGTTACATTTTCCCTTCACAGATTTCATTGCCTCTGTTATGCAGCATCTAGTCAGAGCCAGTCACAGTTAGTTGCAAACAGTCAGAGGAAGCCATGGTCAAGGCACAGTCAATCAGGCTTTCAGTCACAAGTCACAATCATTTAATTATTGTATTTATTTATTCATTTATTTATAAATAAAAAAATAAATAAATAATATTAGGCAAGGCAGCCTGCCTCTCAGGCCACCAGCTGGTAGGAAGGTAGCCGAGAATCTAAATTGTATCCTATTAATCCGGTACAGACCATCTAGACACGGCTGAAGGGGGTGGGAGATATTCCTGGGAGAGTCCCATTTGGGGATTGGGGGTGGGGAAGATGTAGCTGGGATGGATTGGGCATGACCTTTAAGCCAGTCTGTAATAGTCCGCCCGCCTGGAGAGGGTTTCGGGAGTAGTTCTACTCCCTGAACATGCGGCCAGTCAACCACTGATCCATCCATCAATGCACCTACCTACCCATCACCCAGCCTGCCTGCCTGACTGCCTGCCTGCCTGCTGCCTGCCTGCCTGCCTGCCTGCCTGCCTGCCTGCCCGCCCACCCGCCTGCCCGCCCGCCTGCCCACCCGCCTGCCATCCCCACCCACCCACCCACCTGCCAGTCATCCCTGCCTTCCCTACCAGCCATCCCGGCTGCCCACTCCACCCAACCACCCACTCACCAATCAGCGGCTAATCCATCCACCAAGCCCACCCACCCATCCACATCTGCCTGACAGTCAGCCACCAATCCATCCATCCATCCACCCACCCACCCTGCCTGCCCGCCCACCTTCCAGCCTGCCAGCCCACTAGTCGGCCACCGATTCATCCATTCACCCATCCATCCACCCAGCCTGCCCCTTCACCCTGCCAGTCATCCCCAAAGCCTGCCTGCCTGCCCATCCCCCAACCCACCAGTCTACCAATCCACCTACCAGCCAGTTAACCAGCCAGCCAGCCCACCCACCAACCATCTTGTTGCTCTCACAAATATGAATAAACAGTTACTGATATTTTAAAACCTCTGGATTTAGCATAGCCCCTGATAGCTTATCAGGGGACCAACCAAAGTATAAGGGGACCATCAAGAGATCACCTCAGCCAACTATCTTGAGGTTATCTTTAAATGATTTTGGGGCTTAGCGTCCCTGCGGTCGGTCCTTGACCAGGCCTCCTTTTTGTTACACACCTCCAGGAAGCAGCCCGTAACAGCTGTCTAACTCCCAGGTACCTATTTACTGCTAGGTAAACAGGGGGCATCAGTGTGAAAGAAACTCTGCCCACTTGTTTCCGCCTCCACCGGGGATCGAACCCGGAACCTCAGGACTACGAATCCTGAGCGCTGTCCACTAAGCTGTCAGGCCCCCAAACTACCTGCCACTCAGATGGTAACTGCTCTGCTTGTGAATATTTGCACTATGCTTTGCAAACTACCTGTCAGAAAAGTATGAAAGGTATGTTTATGTTTTACAGTGATATATACCAATTTGTACATTCCCATAAATTTGTATACAGTACGTTGAAAAATAAATGAGGAATATTGAAAAATATATGAGCAATGTTGAAATGTTCATAAGCATTTGTATATTCAGGATTGTCAAGCACAATTTATTATCAAAACACATTTTGCATCCATATTCTAGCCAAATAATTTGCAAACATTTTGACATCAAATTTATAGTTATAACCCAAAATTGAGAAAACATAAAAAGAATATAAACATGTTACACATGACTGTGACCTCGAGATACCCAGAGTGTTTACAGTTGAGTACGTGCCAATGGATCGGAGTGTTAAAGTGTCAATAAGCCATGCAGGACAGATCGTTCCCTTATGTCCAGTTCTATCTAGGTTAGAGAGCAACAGCATAATTAACAAGCCATGCTTTACACACCAAGACACCCGACTATTGCACTCCAAGAAAGGCGGCACTATTTAGTGATACTGTAATTGTTATGATTCTAGGTAGCCTAGCATAGGCCACCTCCTGTATGAGAGGTGTTCCTGTCCGACATCCATCATTTTGGAGTTTATTCATTCGGCCTGTGTGTTTTAGTCAGACAAAATTAGGTAGGACAAGTATGTGCATTATGATGTTAAGAACATAAATATGTGATGAAGAGGCCTCCAGGAGGCAAGGGCTCTTTCCCACTTAAATGGGAAATTCCCAAGAGATACTAGGCGCTAGAGGCTCCAGTTGCCAGGTAACCAAAATGGCGCTGCCTGTCAGAACCAATCAGTGCGAAGCAAGACTATGACATCACACAAGGAAAGGGCACGGAGACTGGCCAAGACAGGCCACTTTACACCCAAGAGTCAAAGAGGTTGATCATCTGGCATCTGTTACTCCATCATTGCTTTTTTTTTTTTTTTTCTAAAAGTCAATGGAAACAGCCATGACCTGTTCCACTCTGAAGCGTACTTGAAGTAATAGGTAAAGTCAAGTCGGAGGTTCAGTGTGTGGAATCTCGAATGACTCAAGTCACCAAGTGTGTGCATCACCAACAAGCAGGCAGACCCAAAAGCTACACACGCCGACAGTTTGGTCTATAGGTACCCTGAAGGTAAAGACAGGCCTGTAGCGTCTTTAACCCCTGGACAGTGGTTATTGTCATTCTTTGATTCATGGGGTAATGCGAATATCATCATATTACGATTTAAACAATTATTGTCTGGGTTTTATATGTATGATGCAAGGATATAATAGCTCTCTGTGGATGTAATGGAGTTTACCTTGACCCATGATTAAAATCCTGCTACTATTTCATGGTTATGCTACTAGGTGAATGTGGTTATTGTCATGAATGTCACTTGGGGAATGTGGTCATCATTCAAATAAAGATACAATACCTTTCTGTGGATGTAATGAAGTTTACCTTGACCCATGAAAAAATCCAGCTTCCATTTCATAGTTATGTGTACTAGGAGCCTTCCATAACCTGTGTGTGCCACATTGGTAGCTTACACCTATCTTTCAATCTACACACTCACCCACATGGCGCTAATCAGGCCATATGTCATCGCTCAGAGCCCAACACCATTGAATATTATGTTAACATTCATTTTACATTTAAATTTACATTCTTTTCACTACTTTCTTTGGTTGTAATGGAATATACCAGGTAAACCCATCATCAATTGAAACATTACCATGTATTATGTGAATTATGTGATTTATTTAGTTATTCAACACACTTGTTACCTTTAACACAGCAATAAAAACAAACAACACGCTTCAATGCAGTTACAAAGTGTTATACGACAAAGTGTACCACGGGAAGACAGGACCCCACGAGCGTAGCTCTCATCCTGTAACTACACTTAGGTAATTACACATACTCTTGTAAATAACAAGAAAAAAATGATAAACAATCAGTGAAACAATTGAGGATAACACAGGAATTGTCAGCAAAGCCGGGCTCAATGTGTTGACAGGCACCAGACACACCCATCACTCAATCTTTCACAGTCTCCACCCAGTGAAACTATAAATATTCTCTTATGTTCATGTTTTTTTTTATATTTTGCATACAAATTAATGATTCAATGATGAAAAAAAAATTTGTAAATGTTCTTATTTGTTGCGCATAAGTCAGGAATGACCATTTTACTATAGCCACTGTCCAAGTGCTAAGTGAACTTTGAGAGAATTGAGGGACCAGAGCAGATGTCCCCGGGAAACAAAGAGCAGGCAATCGTGTGAGGATTGACCCAAGTAAAGCAGCAGTTTGGGAGACAGTGTTCTGAGCCACAGGCAGCCAGGTGAGGGCTGGCCTAAATTGAGGAAATGTTAGTGTCCACAATTTAAGAGATTTAAAAATTGGGTATTCTGAGTGACCACGAGTGATAACATTTATGTTTAAGAAAGAGATTCATTTAAAGGTAAGATTTATTTGTGCAGTGAGTAAATGGTGAACATAAGCGGCTAGACTGTGTTTTGAATTTTGGTATTGATTCATATATCTGTAAGTACACTATTATCATTTATTATTAATACAATTCAATATATATATATTCAATCATATATGTAATGAAGTGACATAGTGGCCAAGTAGTAGCTTTAGTCTTATTTACTGTGAAGAGGACTGACAGAGAAATTGTGTATCAATTTTGCAGACGAGGCGAACAGGAGACACGCTGGATTAACGCTATGGAAAATTATCATTAACGCAGATCTCATAGTTCAGTCATAAATAGTTATTTTGTTATTTTGATGAGTGTTATATGATTAATTAATTATTTCAGTAAATGATGTTAAACTTGCTTAAACTGTCATTACACCTTCCTTGGTGTACTTGGGAAAGAGGCTGGTCTGACGTAAGACTGATATTCCAGCTGGCCAGAGTATTGCCAATACTAACCTGATAAGTTAATTGAGGGAGCAAGGAGATTTTGGTGGAAGGCATAGATAACTATAGGGAGCAGCAGTTAACAGCGGGTCACAGCAAACTACAGTGTGTGTGTGTACCTGACACAGGCTGCTGGCCAAGACTGACTGAGGCGGCTACCCGCGTATTGTCCTGCGCGTGCAGAGAAAGCAGTCTTCTTCCCACCAGAGTCTAAGTGAGTGCTCGAGAAGAGTCATCCACCAGTCAGTTGGAATTGCTTTTTTTTTTTAATGTAACCTTCACACCCCAATAGGGTCGTCACATTTGGGGGTCCAAGTCCAGGAAAGAGAGAACCCTGATCGTTACATTAGGGGACTCTGTCCAGGATCAGATGCACTGGTCATTACACAATGCAATTACAGTATAGAATATCGCGATGTATGTCAATATTCTACATACAGTATTTTAGTACAGTATTCTATTATTCTACAATACAGTGAAGATAAAGAGAATGAAAACATTCTACCAATAGTAATAAGTTAAGCATACGTAATTCCTTACCTCTTCCACGTTGATATTGTCCTTCGCACTAGTTTCAAAGAGCTTAATATTCATTTGATCAGCGAAACGTTTGGCATCTTCATACAATACAACCTTCCTATCAGGACAATCATTTTTGTTTCCCACTGAAAAAAAAACAAAAAACAAAATTGTAAATGGTCATTCAACACTGATATTTAATAACATAAAAAACAGAGGCAACTGCTATAAATGCATGCTAAACAACTTACCCTTAACAATTTCAGATCTGTAACATTTTATTTTGTCTAAACGAGACTTCAGGATATTAATATTTCATGCAACAACAAATTTTAACGCCCATCTCGTGACAGCTCTTATTTGAGGCTATCGTCTGAGTACAGTAGTTCATCCATGTACAGTACTGTACCTCCTTTGTTTAGGTACTGTAATTCCTTAAAACAATTCCATGCATTCAAACACTTAGAAATTATTTTACGCACAAGAATTACTGGAGGAGTAAAAAGTATTCATTTTATTGCACAAGAAAGTAAATTTATGGAGAAAAGTACATTTCCTTAACCATCTATTATATAAATTTGAACATCATTCACAACTCTGCTCTGGCCTTTCATCAACTGCAATATCCCATTCCCATCCTACACTTGTAAATATTATTTTACAAAATATATTTACATTTAACCATTTAAATTTTGTACATGTGAATGATTGTTTTTTATATTCTGATAGCATGTATCATGAAGCTGCTTGCACTCTTTCAAAAAAAATTTTTTTAAGATTTTTGTTGCAAATAATATAGGTACTAGAAGTCACCCTATATGAAGAGTAGTAACTACACATGTCCTCTAGGCTCTGGGACACAAGGCCTACAAACCACAAGATTCCTAAAGACAGGACTGACTATGACCTGGAGAGTGAACCGTGCACAAATAGCGCTCAAAGCACCAAAACAAAAACACGCTCTCAAACAAAAAAATATGAAATGGGGGTAAACCCTATTTATATCATACTCACCAACTATTTAAAGGTGTTAGCAAACGAGAGGGAAGCGGGCAGCATAGGTGGCATGGAAGTGTGGGGAATTCTAAATGAGGGTTACTCTTGTTCATCTTTTTTTAAATGCTAATACATTGCACAACTAAATAGTACTTAAAAAATACGGGTAATAAGTAGCTTAATATTAGCTGAATGTGACTCAACATGCATCCTTGTTACAGTGTAAGTAATAAAGGCTGCCCATCAGATTACCATGCTGTTAGGGATAGCTGCATATTCAGAGCAGACCAAACAATAATTACCCTGTGACAGTACTAAGTAAAATGCTTTCATACATTATACAAAATTTTACTATTTTTTATTTTATAAATTCAATCCAAAACTTGGAAAGTTATATTTGTTTATACAGTAAATATTACAGCAACAACCAGCTAAGTTGGCTAAACAAAACAAATCTTTGGGGAAAAAAATAAATAATTTACACGGCTACAAATCGAGAACAGGTAAGAGGCATGAGATACCAGACAGTCAGGTGTCAATGGCTAGCAGGTCTCTCCAAAGGTACACACAAACATACCACAAGGCAACACTGTACACTTTCTATCACAGACACACAAAATTAAGGATAACTCATATTAACTCTAAAGCCTACTTCAGCATATTCCCATTGGTCACAATATCCAAGAGTAACATTATCGATGTTGAAGCAACAGTGACATCGTTAAATGTTGATAGCGTGATTCAACGTTGAATTAATGTTACTCTTGCATATTGTGCCCACTTGGTTTCTATATGCCAAATTCCCAAGAGCACTAAAATATTGTATGCTATATTAATTGAATTCCTAAATACTAACACTGCAATACTGTATTATACATTAGATAATTTCTTAATAGCTCTAGAATAACTATTACTATATAAATTTCAAAGAAAAAACCAGCATTGAATGTAATGAAATGCCATTTTCTAAGTGAGACCCGGAAACCCCTCAGAGCTATCCAGGATGATATGTATTATCATTAAACTTTGGCATCAGTCAGTGTGTATGGAGTTCAAGGCCTACCAGGGACCATGAGCCAGAACCTGGCCCCCTCAGAGAGGCACGAGGAGCAATGGCCTATAGAAATGCACAAGTGATTTGAAGCATTCTACATCTGCCATCGACCAGGAGAGGCACTCGGAAAGGTAAACGCCTCAAAGCAAACACCTATTCTGGTTAAAGTGCTGAAAATAGACAAACAAGTGGACAGAACTCCGCAAATGAAAACGAGCAAACAAGCATAACGTCACATGAGCTGGGAGCCCCAGACCCACCGTGCCGGCGATCCAACCACCAGTTCTTAGGCTGGATGTCAACACACACCTGGTTGATACCTGGTTGATGGGGTTCTGGGAGTTCTTCTACTCCCCAAGCCCGGCCCGAGGCCAGGCTTGACTTGTGAGAGTTTGGTCCACCAGGCTGTTGCTTGGAGCGGCCCGCAGGCCCACATACCCACCACAGCCCGGTTGGTCCGGCACTCCTTGGAGGAATAAATCTAGTTTCCTCTTGAAGATGTCCACAGTTGTTCCGGCAATATTTCTTATGCTTGCTGGTAGGACGTTGAACAACCGCGGACCTCTGATGTTTATACAGTGTTCTCTGATTGTGCCTATGGCACCTCTACTCTTCACTGGTTCTATTCTGCATTTTCTTCCATATCGTTCACTCCAGTACGTTGTTATTTTACTGTGTAGATTTGGTACTTGGCCCTCCAGTATCTTCCAGGTGTATATTATTTGATATCTCTCTCGTCTTCTTTCTAGTGAGTACATTTGGAGGGCTTTGAGACGATCCCAATAATTTAGGTGCTTTATTGCGTCTATGTGTGCCGTATATGTTCTCTGTATTCCCTCTATTTCAGCAATCTCTCCTGCTCTGAAGGGGGAAGTGAGTACTGAGCAGTACTCAAGACGGGACAACACAAGTGACTTGAAGAGTACAACCATTGTGATGGGATCCCTGGATTTGAAAGTTCTCGTAATCCATCCTATCATTTTTCTGGCTGTCGCAATATTTGCTTGGTTATGCTCCTTAAACGTTAGGTCGTCAGACATTATTATTCCCAAATCCTTTACATGCTGTTTTCCTACTATGGGTACATTTGATTGTGTTTTGTACTCTGTATTATGTTTAAGGTCCTCATTTTTACCGTACCTGAGTACCTGGAATTTATCACTGTTAAACATCATGTTATTTTCTGATGCCCAGTCGAAAACTTTATTAATATCAGCTTGAAGTTTTTCAGTGTCTTCAGCAGAGATAATTTTCATACTGATTTTTGTGTCATCTGCAAAGGATGATACGAAGCTGTGACTTGTATTTTTGTCTATATCTGATATGAGAATAAGGAAAAGCAGCGGTGCAAAGACTGTACCCTGAGGTACAGAGCTTTTAACTGCACTTGGACTAGATTTTATATGGTTGACCGTTACTCGCCGAGTCCTGTTTGACAGAAAACTGAGTATCCAGCGTCCTACTTTACCGGTTATTCCCACTGACTTCATTTTGTGTGCTATCACGCCATGGTCACATTTATCGAAAGCCTTTGCGAAGTCCGTGTATATCACATCAGCATTCTGTTTTATTCTAATGCCTCAGTGACTTTGTCGTAGTGCTCAAGTAGCTGTGAGAGGCACGATCTTCCCGCTCCAAATCCATGTTGGCCTGGGTTGTGAAGGTCATTGGTCTCCATGAAATTGGTGACCTGACTCCTAATCACTCTCTCAAATACTTTTATGATGTGCAATGTTAGTGCAACTGGTCTATAATTCTTTGCCAATGCTTTGCTCCCTCCCTTGTGTAGAGGGGCTATGTCTGCTACTTTAAGTGCATCTGGTATCTCCCCCGTGTCCAAGCTCTTCCTCCACACTATACTGAGTGCCTGTGCTACCGGCACTTTGCATTTCTTTATAAATATTGAATTCCATGAGTCTGGACCTGGGGCCGAGTGCATGGGCATGTTTTCAATTTCTCTTTCAAAATTTTTTGCGCTCGTGTTGATATCAGTTATATTTACAGGGGTTTGAATATCCCGCATAAAGAAATTGTCTGGATCTTCCACTTTCATGTTGTTTATTGGAGTGCTAAACATGTCCTCATACTGCTTTTTTAGGATTTCACTAATTTCTTTGTCATCCTCCGTGTATGAACCTTCACTTGTACGAATAGGTCCAATACTGGCAGTGGTCTTTGCTTTTAATTTTGCATATGTGAAGAAATATTTTGGATTTTTCTTTATTTCCTGAATTGCTTTCTGTTCTAACTGCCTTTCTTCAGTTTCATGTGTGTGTTTAAATTTCCGCTCGATTTCTTCAATCTCCCTATTTAAATTATTCCTTCTTTGACGGGAAATTCGTGTCTGCATAAGCAGTTCCGTTATTTTTTTCCTGCGTTTATAGTGTCGTCTGTGTTCTCTTTCTACGTTGGATCTCTTTCTGGCTTTTCTCAAAGGAACATGTTTCAGACAGACTTGATACGCTTCCGAAGTCAGTTTTTCTATTCCTTCTGTAGGACTTGTATTACTTAGAACAGTTTCCCATGGAATGTTTGTAAGTTCCCTGTTTATTATCTCCCAGTCTATCCTTTTATTATTAAAATTGAATTTACTGAATAGCCCCTCTCGCTTTATCAACGTTTTAGGTCTATTCTGAGTATTGATGGTCGTTTGCACTTCAATGAGCTTGTGATCTGAGTATGTGGTATCTGATATCGTAATGTCTCGTGATAATGTCTTCATTGTTCGTAAAGACCAGATCTAAAATATTTTAATTTCTCGTTGGCTCCGATATCTGCTGATTGAGTGAAATTTTGTCACAGAATCTAAGTAGTTCTCTAATCTGTGGTTGGTTAGGTCCTGATAGATTTCCTGGTATAATATTATTGTTTGCTATTTTCCACCTGAGACTAGGCAAGTTGAAGTCACCTAGGAAGATAATATCAGGTATTGGGTTCTCCAAATTATCAAGGCTATTCTCTATTTTGTTTATCTGTTCTGTGAATTCCTCAGCCGTTGCATCTGGCGGTTTGTATATTAGAATAATCACTAAATTTATTTTCTCTATTTTTAATCCCAGTACCTCTACCACCTCATTTGTAACATTTAGGAGCTCCGAGCATACAAGGTCTTCCCTAATATACAGACCCACTCCTCCATGTGACCTAATTTTCCTATCACACCTGTATAGGTTATATCCTGGAATCCAGATCTCACTGTCCAACAATTCCCCTGCATGGGTTTCTGTGAAAGCTCCAAATACTGCATTTGACTCCGTGAGGAGGCCATTTATGAACTGTACTTTGTTGTTTGTTCTTGTTTTCAGTCCTTGTATGTTGGCAAAGATGAAAGAAGTTACTCTATTAGTGATAGTTTGAATGGGAGACTTTTTCGGCAAGCCCATTATGCGTGGACATAATGAGTTAGTTCTGACCAGTACAGATTGTTGTAGAGCAGTTGCCTGGCGTAGTTGTAGTTCCCTTTCGGTGTGTAATTGTATCTGTAATTCTGGATATCTGAAGAAACGATATTGGACACACAAAAAAACGCTGACCAGGGGGAGCGGGGTTGCCGGGGAGCCTCCTGCTTGATACCTGCTCGATGGAGTTCTGGGAGTTCTTCTACTCCCCAAGCCCGGCCCGAGGCCAGGCTTGACTTTTGAGAGTTTGGTCAACCAGGCTGTTGCTTGGAGCAGCCCGCAGGCCCACATACCCACCACAGCCCGATTGGTCCTGAACTTCTTTTAGAAAACAGTCTAGTTTTCTCTTGATGTCCACGGTTGTTCCAGCAATATTTCTGATATGTGCTGGTAGGACGTTGAACAACTGCGGACCTCTGATGTTTATACAGTGTTCTCTGATTGTGCCTATGGCACCTCTGCTCTTCACTGTGCCCATATCTTAAGAAGCACATCAACAAACTGGAAAAGGTGCAAAGACATGCTACTAAGTGGCTCCCAGAACTGAAGGGCAAGAGCTACGAGGAGAGGTTAGAGGCATTAAATATGCCAAAACTAGAAGACAGAAGAAAAAGAGGTGATATGATCACTACATACAAAATAGTAACAGGAATTGATAAAATTGATAGGGAAGATTTCCTGAGACCTGGAACTTTAAGAACAAGAGGTCATAGATATAAACTAGCTAAACACAGATGCCGAAGAAATATAAGAAAATTCACTTTCGCAAACAGAGTGGTAGACGGTTGGAACAAGTTAGGGGAGAAGGTGGTGGAGGCCAAGACCGTCGGTAGTTTCAAAGCGTTATATGACAGAGTGCTGGGAAGACGGGACACCACGAGCGTAGCTCTCATCCTGTAACTACACTTCGGTAATTACACTTAGGTAATTACTGGTTTTATTCTACATTCGCATCTCTTTCAGAAAATGGCGTTTCATTACAGTCAGTGCTGGTTTTCTGGCGGAAGTCTCTATGGCTCCCTAGAGCTACTTCACCTAAGACAAAAACAAGAGGGACTTACCCGGGAGGCGGTCAGTGCTCACACCTCAACTCGAAATCGAGACAACTGGCTGCAACTGCCGACCCAAAGCGACACAGGCACGACTAGGCCCAGGAACATTCACGCGGTAGCGTGCAGCCAGGACCCTGTTCGACCACCAAAAACCCAAGCGCATCCCCAGCCACTGAGGCTGTGGCGCGCAAATAACAGTGAAGCATCGCAACCGGACACAACACATGATGCATCCCCCCGGCCTGATCAACCAAGCATCAACAACCAAGGGACCCCTCCGGAAAGCAGCAGTCTCATTCTTCTCCAGAAAAGAACATGAAAGAGAGAGTATGAAGCTCCCCAATTCGACCTCCAGCCACCAATGCCAACAAGAAAAGAGCCTTAGAAAAACAATCCAGAACCGAAGGGGCCACAACAAAATGAGAAGACAAATACGAAAGCACCTTATCCAGAGACCAGGACAGCTCAGGCGGCGCATGAGCAGGCCGGAGTTACAGGTGAAACAAAGCCCAAGACCACTTATGAAATGGCGCATAAGTAACATCAATACCGAAAGCAAGCTGCAGCGGCTTCGCCAACGGCGCAGGATACAAGGCAAAAGTATTCGGCATCAGATGATGGTCCTGAAACAGCAACAAAAGGACAAAACAACCTGAACTGAAAGTGAAGTACAGCGATGGAGACAAAACGAACCGGAAGAACCGCCAGGAAACTTCATACTGCCATCGAGACGAAGCCCGTAGGTGGGACACCATCAAAGAAGTCACCTGATCACCATAAAGATGGTGATAGACTTGAGTCAAAAACTCCAGACAAAGAAGATCGAACCAGTCTCGTAACAGACCGGACCGATCTAATGAAAGAGGCAGAGCCGCTGGAAAACCTCCGGGTTCGGACACTGAGCAAGCAGCGTCTGAAACCAAGGCTGGGCTGGCCACCTCGGGGCCAGAAGGACTACTCTCCCCGCTAAGTCTCCAAGCGAGCCAGGACCTGGAGACACAGCTGAATGGGGTGAAGAGGTACAGGAACCCCCACCTCGACGAGGCCTGCCGAAAGGCATCGACCCCGATGGCCTCGCAGTCGGGGAAGGAACATATACCGGAAGACACCTCGACCATACCGACGCGAAGAGGTTCACCTCCGGGTGCCCAAATGTCGGGGCAAAGCCAAGTGAACGAGTCTGCGTTGACTGTCCATTCCGTGGACAGAGGACTGAACCAGGACAGGCCATCCGCCAGGAGGTTGGACACCTCCCCCCCACACCCCCGAACGTTAACAGCCATGAGAGCCAAACCCCGAAAACTCAGCAGACGAGTCACTCTAAGCGACCAGCCCCAAAGAGGCAAGGACCGCATCGAACCCTCTCGGTTCAGACAATGAACCACCGGGAAGGAGTCCGAATGGAGCTGGATCGTCGATCCGCGGGCGAACTGAACCCTCCGAAATACAGACCTCACCTCCGTGAACTCCCGCACCGTGCTGTGGGCCCGACGCAAAGATGGACCCCACTGCCCCTGGCTGGCCTGGTGAGCACTGGTCACAAAGCCCCAGCCACGAGATGACGCATCCGTGAACACATCAAGCGAGGGCTCGAGTAAGCCCCAAGGCACTGAACACTGAAAAGCCCGAAGAGGAAGCCGGCGACACAGCAGCACCTGTGGTCCACCTCGACGAGCGGAACCTCCAACACATCCCGGCCGGAAGGAATTCCCCCCCCTGGGACCCCGGAGAACCAACAAGTCGAACATTGGACAACAGCTGGAAGAAGCCGCTTGCAGAAACCGCTCCTCCGCAGATTCCGCAAACAGCAAAGGACAAAAAGAGTGAAGACAATCTAAGAGCCAGGGGCCCAAGCAGATTCCAAAGAGGAAGCGAGCACAACCTGCCAACACGTGAGACATGCCGTGAAAAATTGCGACACTGCATCTCTCAAGATTGGCGCAAATAGCTTCAGAAGCGCAGACGACACAGACCAATGCGTCAGACCCGGGAACAGCCCCAAGCGTTTCAACAAGGGAGGAAAAACCCCTCAACACATGGGGTGGTCAATCACCAAGCAGCAAAAGACCACAGAGGTAGACCCCAAGGTGACTTGTGGCAGATAACCCCAAGCTACAAGGGTGTTACTGACGGGGCACTCAGGGAAGGTAACCCTAAGCACATGCAGCCTGAGTACCTGAGAATATTACTCCCAGCTCGCATGCCACCGTAAAAGCAGTACCGAACACAAGACACAGCACAACAAGAGAAACCGGAGCTGGAGCCACAAGACCAAACCACTATCACACCAGCCTGAGAACTGGTGGTTGGATCGCTGGCACGGTGAATCTGGGACTCCCCCTATCCCCTCCTGGCGAAGGGAGGAGCTGCGCAGACATGCAGAGCAGCTTGTGTGACGTTATGCTTCTTTCCTCGTTTTTCATTTGGGGAGTTTTGTCCACTCGTTTGTCTATTTTCATTGTTTTAACAAGAATAAGGGTTTGTTTTGAGGCGCTTACCTTTCTGGGAGCCTGTACCGGTCGATGGTAGGTATAGAATACTCCAAATCACATGTGCATTTCTATAGGCCTTTGCTCCTCGTGCCTCTCTAAGGAAGCCAAGTTCTGGCTCGTGGTACCCAGTAGGCCTAGAACTCCATACATACTTAGTGATGCCAAAGTTTAGTGATACTGTATACCTATCAGCCTGGATAGCTCCAGGGAGTTGTAGGGACTCCTCCCCCCTAGAACAAACAATAAAAAAAATCCATAAATTTTGTGGAGATCCCCAGAATATATTACAGTACAGGTACTATATATAAATTCTGAAGGGAACCCTTGAATATTTTGCATAAATTTCAGGAGTCCTGGAACATGTTACATATATAAACGCAGTTCAGAAGGAGTCTTGGAACATGTTATATAAATTCAATTCTAGAACGAGTCCTGAAACATGTTTTATAACTACCCATTATTCAAAAACAGAAAATTTGTGAAGAGTATACAAATTTTTGCTTCCATAAATCAGTTACAAATTATATAGTCATTTCAAAGTCAAAATGACTGAAATAATCAATAATGGACATCATAATGTAATGTAATGATTGGTACACAAGTCCAGCATTTATTTTTATTAAGCCAAATGTTTTGTTTTCAGTTAAAATATCAGCTTCCTTTATTTTGTTAATACCAATTAAAATGTTTCCTTTGATGGTGTTTGCAAGTAAGTTTAGATGCTATGAGAGAATCTTTGTGTGTGTGTTTGTAAAGTTTTCCCACGTGTTTTACCCTGCACCTCCACCACGAGAGAGAGCAACCTGACTTGACTGACTGAAGGTGTATGCTGGGTGTACTCCCATGAAATGCCCACCTCACTGTTCTCAAGTTGTTTACCTCAGTTTACTCAGCGTAACTGAATACATATGTTGATCTGGTGAGTGAGAAATGACTTCTATGTTGTATTATGGCCCATTCTCTGTGTCTTTTAATGGGAATTAGACAGCTGCTACGGGCTGCTTCCTGAGGGTGTGTAACAACGAAGAGGCCTGGTCGAGGACTGGGCCCCGGGGAGGCTAAGTCCCGAAATCATCTCAAGATAACCTCAAGATAGTCACCAAGTGTTTCCTCTCCTGTGTGAGGTGAATCTTTATACTTTACATTTGTTCTGCATTCCCAATTTAAAATAACGTACAATACATGTACAGTACTGTAAGTAAAGAAGTGGGGAAGCTTTTTTATTTATTTTTAGATTAGCCCCTCATCCTCACAACAATCAACAGCCCTTTAGAAAACTTTAACTGTCCTACACCTATTAACCTAATGCCAATGTTAAATCAAATGATGTCAATGATTCACTATGAGTTATAAGTTTTAACATTTACTTTCTAAGAGAATCAAATATTTGTATGAAATAATAATATAAAACCAGTATTAATGTGATGAAATGTCAGTTTCTGGTGGAGCCCCCAGAGGCTCCCTAAAGCTATCACACTGATTAAGTGCCATACAACTAGTTGTCATCAGTGGCAGAATTGTATTGGCCTACCTGGGACAACGAGCCAGAACTTAGTCCCCTCAGAGAGACACAGGGAGCGATGGCCTATGAAACTTTACATTTAACCCTTAAGCTGCTAAGGGGTCCTGAGGAGATTTACACCCCTGTGCGCAAGAAAAAAAAAAAATTCTAACAAATTATTTTGTCTTCTAAAAATGTTAATGTGTGTTCCCTGAGCACGGGAAAAATAAAAAAAATCGTAGGTGACATATTTTGGGCGCAATAGACTGAGGAAGTCTGGTAAAAAGTGGGCGTTAACAGAGCGGTCGTCAGAGCCGGTCAGCGTCACCCGTGCTGACAGGTGGGAGTTGCCACAAAGATATTATTACCTAATTATTTCAATGTCTCTGATTTTTTCTTAGTTTTTTTGCAGTAATATTATTCAATAGTGTGTATTGTGATATATTTATATAATAAAAGGGGTGAATAATCGCTATACTCTAAAGTATGGTGTGCATATTAGTGATTCAATTATTATGTTCATAAAACAATAAACAAATAGTTTTGCTGTTATTACACTCTATACGCAGGTTATATATAAGTATCTGCATATTTTGTTTACCATAATGACCCACTAAGTTGGTATTGAGAGTCGAAAAGCAACGAGGAGTGACCGCCACACACCAGCCAGCCACTCGTTGCCACTCCCTCAACAACGCCTCACTCGCCCACTTTCTCCTCCCACCATCCTGTTTTATATTTTATTCACGATATACAGACTTATATATAAGTATCTACATGTTTTATTCACCACAACTGTACAACTAAGCTGATATAGTTAGATCAGGCAGTAAGAGTCGTCGCTACACAGAGTCGGCTGGCAGCTCCCTCACTCATTCAAGGTCACACACACTAAACTTTTTCCCCCAACAATACTGTTTGTGGTGTTATTACACTATATACAGACGTTTTATATAAATATGTATATGTTTTGTTCACCACAACTGTACAACTAAGCTGATATAGTTAGTTCAGGCACTAAGAGTCGTCGCTACACACAGTCGGCTGGCGGCTCCCTTACTCATTCAAGGTCACACGCACTAAACTTTCTCCCCCAACAATACTGTTTGCAGTGTTATTACACTATATACACATATAATATATAAGTCTCTACATGTTGTATGCACGGCAACTTTACACATAAGCTTGTAGAGTGCCCAAAGAGCATAGTGGCCACCTTCTACACAGCCAGACAAATCATGCAGACAACGTCACCTCCATCACCCAAATGGCTCCTCCCAACATAATCCTTTTGCTGTTATTACACTAATGCACACATACGACCTGGGGAATGTAGGGTGTCAGGGAGCCTCCTCCAGAAACTGGCATTTCATCACATTCAACTCTGGTTTTCTGTGGGGAGCCCCATCATCTCCTTGAAGCTAACTATCCAGAGAAAGACAAAAAGGGTCACTTACCAGGGAAGAGGCAGCACTGCAGATATCAAGACGAAGGAGAAACCAACCTCTGCGACACACGACCCAAAGCAACTACACAGTCGCAGAGGTCCTGGAACGTTAACATGGCAGCCAAGAACCTGTTCGACCTCCAAAAACCCTATACCGGAATATAGGCCCAAGACAAATTACCAAAGACAGCCATCATAGTGGCATACTTACGGATATCATGAGCAAGAGGGTAGACTGCAGGCTGGCCAGCCTTAATAACACTACGAACAACCAGAGAAATACGAGTCTTGGAACAGGGAACAGGGAAACCAGATCAACCCACAACAAGTCCACTAAAGCAGAACCAGCGGCTCGAGGGTATCGGTGTAGAGTCACCACCGGACAAAGTGCATCATGCACCCACGACCTAACCACCCAAGCATCCACAACTAAAAGATCTCTCTGGAAGCCTGCCAAGCCCATTCTTCGCCAGAAAAGAAGGAGCCAACTGCAAAATAAAACAACCATTAGGATCAAAAGACCAAACCAGCCAGAGAAGAGCATGAAGCTTACTCACCCAACAACTGGAGGCCAAGTAAAGCAAAAACAATGCCTTCCAAAGACAAGCCCAGACTGAAGGGGCCATCGTAAAATGAGTGGTAGAAAGAAAGAAAAGAACGAACCTGGTCCAAAGACCATGAAGGCTCAGGTGGTGCATGAGCAGGCCAGAGATGAGATAAAGTGCGAGAAAACTTGCAAAACGGGGCCGAAGAAATGTCAATCCTGAATGCGAGCAGAAGAGGCTCCGCCAACGCTGCACATATTAGGTGTACAGAACTTGCATCAATAATGTTCATTGTCTACACACTTAGGTAATTACAATAAGAAGCGACAGTATTCGACATAAGATGCTGATCAAGGAAAAGCCAAGAAAGGACAAAACCCAGTCAGAAACAAATGGACAATGACGAAGGGAGAGAAAATTGAGAAAAGACTGCCAAGAAACCTCATACTGTCACTGAAAAACCTTATACTGCTGCAGGTGGGACACCATCAAATCATCCACCTGTTCACCACACAAATGGTGATAAATACACATTAGAAAGTTCAGAGGTCGACATCCGGTCGCTCAAACGTCCTGCAAATCCAGCATCAACTTCCAAGCAACGACATCAATATAGATCTGAGGAGGTTGGGCTTGGCTGACCCAGGCTGGCTCCCTCTTCCCCCACAGGTGAGGAGGGAGGTGGGGGCAAAGTTGCAGGGGGGCTAGTTTCATGAAACTTTGGTTGTATGTTTTCATTGTGGGAAGTTCTTTTGGCAATTTTAGGGCTGCCGTCTTATTTTAATCATGCAGTAATTTGTTTTGATTAACCTATCTTTCTGCGTGCCTTCCCATAAATGGTGGCAAAGCTGATAAACTTTAATTGTGAAGTGCTCATAGGCCATCGCTCCCTGCACCTCTCTGAGGGGACCAGGTTCTGGCTCCTGGAATTCATTGTTGAAGTATGGCTCTCTGGTAGTCATCACATTACATGATTCAATTCAATCTGCCTCTATTTGGGAACTATTGTTAGGGATTATCTCTCTGAAGTGCTAAATAAGGTAGTATGTATTTTAAACTGTCAGGGAGCCTCCGCGGCTCACCCAGAAACTGGCGTTTCAATACATTCAACGCTGGTTTTCTGTGAGGAGTCCTGTCGGTCCGAAGTTAACTACCTACAGAGAAGGAAAAACAGGGGACTTTCAGGGAGGCAGAAGCAGTGCAGGTACCAACACGAAGAGGAGACCGTCGACAGATGCCCCAAAGCAACACAAGGCCACAGAGGACCACAAACATTAACCAGATAACTCGCAGCCAAGACCTTGTTGGACCTATAAAACTCCAGTGCCCGAATATCATCCTGAGGCATGTTCCTGAACAAAGCCGACAGAGTTGCATGCTTCTAACATCATGGGCATGGGGTTAGATTACAGGCTGGCTAGACTTTATGACACTGCAGACAACTTGGGACACATGAACCCTGGAACAGGGAAACCAGATCAACCCACAATGCGTCCACAGAGACAGAACCAGTGGCCTGCAAGTAGTGCCGCAAAGGCACTACTGGATGCAAAATATGATGGACCCCCCTGCCGAACCAACCAAGCACCCAAGACCAAAGGACCCCCTCCAGAACCCCGCTGTCTTGTTCTTCTCCAGAAAAAATAAGTCGGCTGCAACCAAACAAGATGACCCTCATGGCCAAAAGAACAAAACACCACCGTGCCGGAGAAGAGCATGAAGCTTCCCAACCCAACCACTAGAGGTCAAAGCCAACAAACACAAGGCCTTCCAAAAACATTCCTAAACCAAAGGAGCTACCACAATCCAAGGAAAAAAAAGAAAAGAAAGAGCTTGGTCCAAACACCAAGCAGACTTAGGCAGCACCTGAGCAGACTATAGGTGGAAAAAAATGCATTGAGAAAGCTTGTAGAATGGGGAGGTAGTGACATCCACCCCGAACGCCCAACTGAAATGGCTCCGCCAATGTCACACGATAAAAAGAGACAATATCCAGAAAATGCCAAGAAAAGACAAAATAACCCTGTTGGACACAGAAGAAACCCAATGAAGGGGAAGAAAATGGTAGAACACCCACCAAGATACCTGATACAGTATCCACCCAATTTAACGGCCTATATGGGGCTGTACCCAGGTCGTTAAATGGGGGGGCTCCGGTATTTCCGAAATTGTTAAGTGTCGGTAATATTTCAAGTAACATTCAGGTAAGATATATTTTGTACAGACAGCCACTTGGTCCACCACTCTAGTGCCTTCTACCCTGTGATGTCACAGATTCACGGCACATTGTTTTCATTTTGTCATGAGACTGGCATGTTCATTCTGTGACTTTGTTGGACATATCTGTGCAATCAAGGAACATCCGTGCACTATGTCAGCTTCAAATGCACTCATTGTGTCACTGATGGCTGACTGGTGGGTGGGACTGTCCTCCGGGAAAAACAGCAGACAGAACAGCGAGTCATGGATGAAGAGTTCAAGCCAAATCCAGAGTCAGTGCATCCTGCCGACATGCGAAACGAGAGGTGAAAAACATGAAAACCGCCTTCCAGAGGATCCGGACATAGAGCTTCATGAGAGCTGACGACACTGAAGCAGCAGAGACCAAGATGCCAGCAGTAGGCACCCCGCTAAGCGACCCAACCTCTTCTGAAAGTCAATCCAAAGAAAGCTCCAAAAGAGAAAGGAATCACATGACAGAGGCCAAGAGAACCGAAGTCCGAAGTTCGTCAGCCACCCAGGCAGCCTAAAGAACAGGTAAGTGAGTGTGTAACGGCACCAGACTCACATCACGATGAAGGACAGGGGCGAAAAGGCAATCAGTGTGGAACTCAAAAGAGCCCCCAAAACACCTGCAACACAGAAGACACCTCCCACAACTGAAGCATGTGGGTACAACCAAAGCTGCATCAAGCTACCATTGAGAATAATGGATGGTTCACCAGCCAGGATGACTTCAGAGCCTCGTAACACATCCAATAATGAGAAAAAGATCTTAACTCCAAAGAGGCGAGAATCATCACCAAGGCGTAAACCATATCGTGCAAGAGTTAAGCACCAACGGCCTCCCAAACAGCCAAAGGGAAAATACGAGGAAGAAAATCTCTGGAAAGACGAATCCAGGGAGCCCAAAGGCCCCCGGAAACGAACCCTAGGGGGAAGCCCAACTAACTCAAAGGGAAGGGGGATACGAAAACCCCTACTCTTCAAAAGCAGACCCTGTGCATAGGGCACATGGGCCCAAGCAGAATCAAACCAAGTCTGTAAGCTCCATTTCAGACTCCTTCCCTGGGCCCCAGAACCCATCAACAAGGGCCCCAGGGCCGAGCCCTCATCCGTGCCCAACACCTGAGAAGAAAAGGCGGAGTCCTGGGAAAAGTCCTCAGAGGAGGGAGTCAGCTGCGAATACTCAGAAGCCTCAGCAGGAAAGAGAGGCTCAATTGCTTCTGCACCTGAATCGGAAGGAGGCAATGCATCACCCCAAGCTAAGCCCCGTCCCAACTCCAAAACCCTCAGATGCTTTAGAGCCGGAAATGGGGGAAAGAAAGGCAAACCACACCCACCTGGAAAGGATGAGGGGGTGTGGACAGAATCATGGTCAAAGCGACCAACACCCCGAAAACCAAGTGCCTGAAAACCAAGTAAGGCAGGTCCAGGGCTTCCAAATGAGCACACAATCTGGAACGTTGCAAGACAGAAAAATGGCTATGCAACAAGACTGCTGCCTGATACCTCGGAATATCTGATGAGGAATGATTAATCAAAAGCACATGCAGAGAACAAGTCCCGCAAGTCTCTGGGTCGTAGGTGTCACCGACCCAACAAACATCATGGCGAAGGCATAACGGATGAACGTCACCCAGAGGCATGAGTGACGAGCAACCCACGAATTCACACAAGGTGAGAGCGGGCTCGGAGAAGCTGCCATTATACAACCGAGCCCGCAGGGGATTTCCAGGACCTGTAGGGTGAAAAAGCCCCACAGGAAGCCTGAGCACTTGGACCAGCTACGCCAGTAACCCTTGTCGGTACAGGCAACCAGACCACCAAGATTGCCGGAAAGCCTGGGGACAACAGAGGAGTTCTACATAACATACCTTAGGTTAGCCAAATAAGGCAGAAGGCAGAACTCCACTGCCAAGAGAAGCAAACTAAAGCATCAGCAAATGAAAGAGTGAAAGAAAACCAGCGTTGAATGCAATGAAATGCCATTTTCTGGGTAGAGACCAGGAGGCTCCCGGGAGCTATTGGACTGATATTAGCTAATATTAGTATGGGGCTTTAGTCATATGGAGTTGTCAAGCCTACTGGGGACCACTAGCCAGAACATTGTCCCCTCAGAGAGGTGCAGAGCGCAATGGCCTATGAAACTCTTATGTATGAAATTGTTTATGTCTGCCATCAACCGGGGTTGAGTACCTAGAAAGGTAGGTGCTCCAAAACAGACCCCTCCTGGTAGAAAAATTGCAACCTGAGACCGAATAAAGGCTAGAAACTTACCAAGGCTAGAAGCTAACAAGCAACACGTCATCACACCGCACGCCTCTTGTTCACAGGGGGGTCCTGGCCCACCAAGCTGGCAGCCAGACCATCAGTTTGGAGACTGAAAACGAAAACAAAAACCACCGACCAAGGGGAGGGAGGGTGCCAGGGAACCTCCAGGGCTCTACCCAGAAAATGGCATTTCATTACATTCAATGCTGGTTTTCTGTGGGGAAGAACCATCAGCTCCCTGGAGCTAACTACCCCAAGAGCAGGAAAATAGGGACTTACCCAGGAGGCGGCTGCACCACACAAATCATAACAAAGATGAGACAACTGGCTGCAACCACCGACACAAGACCGCTGATGGCTTGGGACATTAACAAGGTAATGTGCAGCCAGGACCCTGTTCGATTTCCAAAACCCCCGAGCCCAAATGCCAGCCTAAGACATATTAACAAACACAGCAGCCAAAGCTGCGAACTTACAAACACCATGGGCATAGACTGCAGGCTACCTTGAGGTTACCTTGAGATGATTTCGGGGCTTAGCATCCCCGCAGCTTGGTTAACCAGGCTAATGGACGCAGTTACTCGCAGCCTGACATACAAATCAAAGCCTGGTTGATCAGGTATCCTTTGGAGGTGCTTATCAAGTTCTCTCTTGAACACTGAGGGGTCAGCCAATTATGCCTCTTATGTGTAGTGGAAGCATGTTAAACAGTCTCAGGCCTCTGATGTTGATATAGTTCTCTCTCAAAGTACCTATTGCATCTCCACTTTTCAACGGGGGTATTCAGCACATCCTGCCATGCCTTCTGGTCTCATGTCATGTTATTTCTGTGTGCAGGTTTGGGATCAGGCCCTCTACTATTTTCCATGTGTAAATTATTATGTATTTCTCCTGTCTGTGCTTAAGAGATTACAGTTTAGATATTTTAGTCACTACCAATAGTTTAGATGTTTTACTGAGTGAATTCTAGCAGCAAAGGATCTCTGCACACTCTCCAGGTCAGTACTCAGCTTTGAAAGGGGCTGTCATTGTGCAACAGTTTTCCACTCCTTGAAAAGTATCGTCAATATAGCATCTCTAGTGTGAAAGGCTCTGTTATCCAACCTGTTATTTTTCTTGCAGATTTGACAGCTACTATATTGTTTTCTTTAAAGGTAAGGTCTTCTGACATGAGTACTAAATACCAAAATCCTTTACATTGCCTTTTTGTTCTAAGTTATGATTTGTCTGCGATTTGCACATGGTTTTCGTTTTTATATTTTCATTTTTCCCTTGCGCTAGAGCTGGAACTTATCTTCGTTAAACACCGTATTACTTTTTGTATCCTATAGAAAGACCTGGTTTATATCTGATTGAAGGTTCACCATGTCCTATATATTGTCTACTCTCATAAAAATCCTAGTGTTATCTGCAAAGGAATATACAGTACTATAGATTGTGTCCTTGTCTGTGTCTGATATGAGGATGAGAAAAAAGTACTGGAGCAAGCACAGTACCCTGAGGGACTGAGCTCTTCACAGTTGATGAACTGGATTTTATTTTGTTGACTATTACACATTGGGTTCTGTTAGTCAGGAAATTGTAGATCCAGCTGCCTATTTTTCTGGTAATTCCTTTTGAACACATTTTGTGTGCAATAACACAATAGTCACATTTGTCGAAGCCTTTTGTAAAATCTGTGTAAATTACATCAGCGTTTTGTTTGTCTTCCATGGCATCTAATGCCATGTCATAGTGGTCTAGCAACTGTGACAGGCAAGAGCATCCTGTTCTCTAACCATGTTGTCCAGGGTTATGGAGATGCTGTAATTCCATATATTTTGTGATCTTACTTATAAGCACTCTCTTAAAGATTTTTATGATGTGTGAGGTTAGGGCTATCAGCCTGTAATTTTTGCCTCTGCCTATTTCCTCCTTTATGGAGTGGTGTTTATGTAGTGGTGCTATCTCTCTTTTAGTATGTCAGGGATAGCACCATTATCTAGACTTTGTCTCCAAAGAATGTGAAGGGCCTGAGATTGTTTTTTTACAGTTCTTGATGAAAATCAAGTTCCAAGAATTAGGGCCTGGTGCAGAGTGTATAGGTATACTGTCTATGGCGGCTTCAAAATCCAGCGGGGATAGGGTGACATTTGATATATGATTTGATGTTGCCATCACATCCATGAAGAATTCATTTGGATTATCAATCTTCAGTGTGTTTAGTTGCTCGCTGAAAACAGAGTTGTATTGATACCTCAGTATTTCGCTCATTTCTTTGTTGTCATCAGTGAATGTTCCATCTAACTTTCACAGGGGCCCAATACTAGATGTAGTCTTTTATCTTGATTTTACATAGGAGAAAAAATATTTCGTATTTCTCTCTATTTCACTGATGGCCTTTTGCTCTCTTTGTCTCTCCTGGGTTTTGTATGAATCTTGTAGCTTTATTTCAATCATTTCTATTTCTCTATCTAGCCTTCCTTTGTCGTTCCTGAGATAGGGTGTGACTCAAATTGTTCCGTAACTCGTTTTCTTCGCCTATAGACGGAACGCTGTTCCCATTCCTATTTGCATCTCTTCCTCTTTTTTTCTTAGAGGTATGCGGCTTGAGCATATTTCTAGTGCAACTGAGCTTATTTTTTCCAGGCACTGGTTCAGGTTTGCATTTTCTAGTTGTTCTTCCCAGCTTATCCCCAGGAAGCAGCCCACAGCAGCTGTCTAACTCCCAGGTATCTATTTACTCCTAGGTGAACAGCGGCATCAGGGTGAAACTGCTCATTTGTTTCTGCCTCTGTCGGGAAACGAACCCGGAACCTTAAGGCTACGAATCCCAATCACTGTCCACTCAGCCGTCAGGCCCTCTTATGCTTGTCAGAATAGGCTAGGAGGCTTGTCAGAAGGCTAGGCTGGCTAGATTTGATAACCCTGTGGAAAACCTGAGAGACTCGAGCCTTGGAACAGGTAACAAGAGATACCGGGGTCAACCCACAGTGCATCCCTGGACACAGAAGCCGAGGTGTGCAGGTAATGGCATAAAACCGAAACTGGGCACAAAACATGATGCACACCCGGCCTGACCAACCAAGCATCAATAACCCACGGACCCTCCGGAACCCCGCCGTCTCGTTCTTCACCAGAAAAGGAGACAGCTGCAATCGAACAAAACATCCAGACATCCAGAAACTAAAGCCAACAAGAACAAAGCATTCTGAAAACAGTCTTGGACCGAAGGGACCACCACAAACCAAGGAGAAGAGAGAAAGGAGAGCACCGGGTTCAAAGACCAGGATGGCTCAGGCGGCACATGAGTAGGCCGGCAGTGGAAAAGGCACAAGAAAGCTTGTGAAACGGAGCCGAAGTGATATCCACCCTCAACGCAAGCTGGAGTATTTGGCATAAGATGCCTGTCCTGAAAGAGCCAAGAAAGAAAAAGCAACACAACACGAACCGAAACCAAAGACAACCTACACTGGGAAAAGAAGTGGCGAAAAGACTGCCAAGAGACTTCATACTGCCGTCGAGAAGAAGACTGCAGGTGGGACACCATTAGAGAAGCCACCTGGTCACCATACAGATGGTGATAAACCAGCATCAGAAACTCCAAACACGAAAAGCAGAAGAGTAGAGTGAACCAGCTAGGTACCTCACCGGCCTGATCTGCTGAAAGAGGTGGAGCCGTGGAAAACGCCTCGGGTTCGGACACCAAGCAAGCAGCGCTTGAAATCAAGGCTGGGCCGCCCACCATAGATTCAGAATAAGAACCCTCTCTCAATAGGACTCATCTTCATTATGAGTTGTGTGGTGCAGCCGTCTCCCGGGTAAGTCCCTATTTTCCTGATCTTTGAGTAGTTAGCTCCAGGTAGCCAATGGGGCTCCCCACAGAAAACCAGTGTTGAATATAATGAAATGTCATTTTGTTAGTAGAGCCCCAGAGGCTCCCTGGCACCCTCCCTCTCTCCCCCTGATTTGGGGGAGGGAGGGTGTTGCGAACGAGCAGTGGGCAGTGTGATGACATGTTGCTTGCTAGCTAGTTTTCCTTGGGGGAGTTTCTAGCCACTGTTCGGTCTCGGGTTGCAATTTTTCTACCAGGAGAGGTTTGTTTTGGAGGGCCTTCCTTTCTAGGTGTTCACCCCAGTCAATGGCAGACATGAATAATTTCATACACGAGTTTCATAGATCATTGCTCCCTCTGCCTCTCTGAGGAGACCACATTTCGGCTAGTGCTCCCTGGTACGCTTGACAACTCCATATGACTGAAGCCCCCGTACTTGAGGTTATCTTGAGGTTATCTTGAGATGATTTTGGGGCTTAGTGTCCCTGCAGCCTGGTCCTTGACCAGGCCTCCACCCCCAGGAAGCAACCCGTAGCAGCTGTCTAACTCCCAAGTACGTATTTACTGCTAGGTAACAGGGGCATCAGGGTTAAAGAAACATTTTACCCATTTGTCTCCGCCTTCACCGGGGATCGAACCCGGAACCTCAGGACTACGAATCTGAAGCGCTGTTCACCCAGCTGTCAGGCGCCCTGAGGAGGTGCACTAATATCACCTCGTATCCTAGTGCACTTCGTACTAATATCAGCTAATATCAGTCCAATAGCTCCAGGGAGCCGAAGGGGCTTCCCCCACAGAAAACAAAACAAAACCTCACAACAGCCAATAAGCAGTCCGGGAGAAACATCGGCGTGCCCTAGCTAACTGAAGAGCTGGCAATGCCAGCCATAGTGCACCTCCTCATCCAACAACATTCCCCTACCCAAGGCAAGATGGAAGACCTAAAGACCCCCGACAAATTCCAAATTCAAATATCACCACAAGCAAGGAAGTCCTCTAACTGGATGTGATTCCCAAATGCCCCAGGGAAAAAAACTCTGACCATGCAAGGTCAGTACTTATGGAGCACCTAGGGAAGGTAACTCTAGGCACTTGCAGCTCCAGTACTCTAAACTCCTGACCAACACACACTTTCCTGTAGGAACAGTCTCTCAAGGCAAAACACCAACAAAACGGTAAACTCTGGCCAGAACGAATCAATGACCTCCAGGCACACCAGTCAAAATCTGGCTGGTGGCAGCTCGGCTCACCTGGGCCACCTCTCCTTTTCCCCAATGAGGGTAAGGGGTCGAGCTAACAAGCAGGGGGCTATTTGGACGAAGTTTTGCTTGTTTGTTTTGGTGGAGGAGTTCTTTCGATGCTTACAGGGTGTAGGTCGGAATTTTCAACCAGGCAGTGGTCTGTTTTGATTTGCCTACATTTCTGGGTGCTTTCCTGGTTGACGGCAAGATGAAAGACTTTATATTTAAAGTGTTCATGGGCTATTGCTCCCTGCACCTCTCTTGAAGAGCCAGGTTCTGGCTCATGGTCCCTGGTAGGCATACAAGAACTCTGCAATTGATGACGCCAAGTACTATGGCACTTAATCAGCATAAATAGCTTCAAGGAGCCTATGGGGCTTCCCACAGAAAAATTTTGAATTGCCTACAGTAGTAATTTTGATAATATGGTGTGGAAAATTACACAATCTCTACAGGTCATATCTATCAAAGTTTTGCTATCATTCTAAAACTTATTCAATTAGCATATAGTTTTCAAGTAAAATATTATCATTAGCTTAAAAGCAATGGATACTGAATTAGAGAGATTTTTCAAGATAATTTCTGAATTACAAACACTTAATTCACAACCTATAACATTTAAATGACAAAGAACCATCAAACTATATTTATAAAGCATACAGTATATACATATAATATCATAAATAATAAATTGAATAAAACATGCATGACCATACCTAATATTCTGTTGACTACTTCACAATTTTGCTCAATTTCGTGCAGCCAGCGCTTGACATTAGCAAAGCTCTCCCCATTGGTTACATCGTATACCACTATTACTCCGTGGGTTCCTCGATAATACCTGAAAGAACCAAAACTCTAATACTTGTCCAATACATGAATTTGTGTATTTTTTTCACTTGGAAATGGATAAAGGTCGGTAGAATAGTAAAATTCTGTAAACGTCTTCACATTTCGGTGTTAATCATGACTGCTAGCAGTATCTAGTTTATTATGCATTACTGGCATATGCTACACCATACAGTTATTACTATAGTGTGTTAAAGTATTTTTTATGTATTGAGGTTTATTGTTATCAATATACTTAGCTCATTAAGTAAATACCGAGAACCTAGCCATACATAGGCTCATCAAAATGAGCATCTACTGTGCAATTCTTGGTCTTGAAATGTATTCTCTTTATTCCAGGAGTTCATTAACAATACAGTACACTATAAAGAACATTTTGAAAATGTTTCTTGAGAAATGCATCCACATGCAGAACCACATTTACTATGTACAGTTAAGAACAAACTGAACATTCTTCTCTTACAGCATTCTATGTGTACAATACTAGAGCAATGATTCAATTAAGTAATTGTACTGTCTTATCACAGACATAACAACATAGGATAAAAAACCAACGTTGAATGTAATGAAACGCCATTTTCTGGGCGAGTCCCGGAGGCTCCCTGGAGCTTACTAGGGTGATATGCTAATGACAGACTTTGGCATCAGTCATGTGTATGGAGTTTTTATGGGCCTACCAGGGACCACGAACCAGAACCTGGCCCCCTTTAGAGAGGCAAGGGGAGCAATGGCCTATAGAAACCCCTGTGTAACAGGAAGCATTCTATGTCTGCCATCGACCGGGTTAGGCACCCAGAAAGGGAGGCGTCCCAAAACAAATCCCTATTCTGGTGAAAATTGCAACCAAAAGCCGAACGAGTGGATAGAACTCCCCAAACAAAAACAAGCAAACTAGTATGACGTCATCCGTTGTTGCACCGCTGTCTGCGCAGCCCTCCCTCCCCAGGAGGGGGAAGGGGCAGCCTGAGACCTACCGCGCTGGCGATCCACACCCCAGTTCTGAGGCTGGATGTCAAAAACCCGCAAAAAAAAAAAAAAAAAAAAAAAAAAAAAAAAAAAAAAAGCAGACCAGAGGGAGGGAGGGATACCGGGGAGCCTCCGGGACTCACCCTGAAAATAGCATTTTCATTACATTCAATGCTGGTTTTCTAGGGGGAGTCCCTACGGCTCCCCGGAGCTAACTACCCACTGAGGAAAAGAATAGGGACTTACCCGGGAGGCGGTTGCTGCTCACTCCTCAACCCGAAGTCAAGACAACTGGCTGCATCTGTCGACCCAAAGCGACACAGGCCCGACTGGGCCCAGGAACGTTTACAAGGTAATGAGCAGACAGGACCCTGTTCGACCGCTAAAATCCCCGCACCCAAATGTCAGCCCAGGACATATTGCCAAAGACGGCGGCAAGTGCTGCGAACTTGCGGACGTCATGGGCATGGGGATAGACCGCAGGCTGGCTAGCCTTAGTAACCCTGCGGACGACCTGGGAGACCCACACCCTCGAACAGGGAAGAAGGGAAACGAATCAACTCAAAGCGCATCCACGGACACAGAAGCCGTGGCGCGCAAATAATGGTGGAGAGCTGCAACCAAACAAAACATGATGCACCTCCGGCCGAACCAACCAAACATCAACAACCCAAGGGCCCTTCTGGAACGCAGCAGTCTCATTCTTCGCCAGAAAAGAAGGAGAAGGCTGCAGACGAACAAACTGATCACCCTGACCGAAGGAGTAGAAACCTCTGCACCGGAGGAGAGCATGAAGCTCACCCACCCGACCCCCAGAGGCCAATGCCATCAGGAAAAGAGCTTTCGAAAAACAAGAGGGAGGAGGAGGGATTGCCTCCCCCTCCTCCCCGGGGAGGGGAGGCAACCCCGGGAACCTCGACGGCAAGACCCGGGGCCGAGCTGCACCCCCAAAGCCCCAGCTTGACAAGGAAAAGCCGGGGCAGCCGTACAAACACTAAGGAAGGGAGCCCACTGGTCAGACCCATACAGCACGGCTGGAGGAACTGACTCGAATGCCTCCGCCACCACCCCAGGAAGAGGAAATCCCCCGAGACTGCCCGAGTCTCAACCCAACCAGACTCCACCCCAACCCCGAAACCCGCCTACAATTCAGAGCCGAAAGCAAGGGAGGAAGTGTGCAGAACAGAAGGGGAAGGACGAGGAGCGGAAGGCGCCAGAGCCGAAGCGACCCCCACCCTCAAGTTCAGACCCCAACAACCAAAACGGGGCAGCCTTGGGGCATCCGGGGCTGCAAACAACCAAGAGCATTGCAGCAACCTACACCCAGCAAGCAACGCCGCTGCCGCCTGCACCCAATCATCATGACCAGTGGCCTGGGTGAACGAGAACACGTACTGACAACACCCGTCGCACGACTCCGTGTCATTAGAAACAATGACTCAACAGGCAGCATGGCGGAGGCACAACCGGTGAGTGTCACCCTGAGACAAGGGGCCAGAACAACCGTCAAACTCGCAGGACGCGAGGGGGTACTCCAGGGACACACCTATAGGGCCACAGAGCCCCCGTGGGGTTTCCCAGGGCCCTTAGCCTTTGGTACACACTAAGGGAAGCCCAGGCAGGGTACCACAAACCGCGCCTAAGTCTACCAAACAAACTTCTAAAAGCTGAACCCCCCGGACGTGTCCACTCACAGGGGCCAAGCAGGGAGTACCACCAACAGAAGAAATTGAAATAAAAACACCTAGAACAGTAAAGGGGGACCAGAAAGGCAGACCCCCACCAGGCAAAAACAAAAACAGAAGAAAAACTCCGCAAGAGGACAACGTACCCAGGCGGAACAGAGCCGGACACTGTTATTGGTGAAACTAGTTGTGCGGTCCCCCATGCCCCTACCAGTGATGAAAACTACCCCCTACCCAAAGACAAACCAGGGCAACAAAACCCCGGCCAACTCCAAGGGTGGCCCAGTCCCGAGCAGTAAAGGACACAGCGGAGGTAGAACCCAAGGTGACTTGTGGAAGGTGGCCCCAAGCCCCAAGGGCAGTACTTACAGGGCACCTAGGGAAGAGAGCCCTAGGTGCATGCAGCCCAAGTACCGTGGAATCTCACTCCTGGCTCACACCCCACCGGTAGAGACAGTCCACACCACAAGGCACAGAACTGAAACAAAACCCGGAGCCAGAGGCACTCGTCCGGCCAGTAATTCCATCAGCCAAGAACTGCCAGTTGGATCGCTGGCGTGGAGGGTCTGGGACTCCCCTTTCCCCCTCCCGGGGATGGGTGGGGTTGCGCAGATGGTGGTGCGGCGACGTGATGACGTCATGCTAGTTTGATAATTTTGTTTGGGGAGTTCTATCCACTCGTTCGGCTTTCTGTAGCAATATTTTTAGCAAAATAGGGGTTTGTTTTGTTTTGGGGCGCCTACCTTTCTGGGTGCCTATCCCAGTCGATGGCAGACATAGAATGCTCCCAACCACAAGGGGGTTTCTATAGGCCATTGCTCCTCGTGCCTCTCTCAGGGGGCCAGGTTCTGGCTTGTGGTCCCCGGTAGGCAAAAACTCTGCACTTTGACTGATGCCAGAAAGTTATACATATCCATTCAGCCTGGATAGCTCCGGGGAGCCGACGGGCTCCCCCCAGAAAACAGCGTTGAATGTAATGAAATGCCATTTTTTGGGCAAGTCTTGGAGGCTCCCCCGGAGCTATCCAGGCTGATATGTATATCCTTAGACTTTGGCATCAGTGTAATTACCTAAGTGTAATTACCTAAGTGTAGTTACAGGATGAGAGCTACGCTCGTGGTGTCCCATCTTCCCAGCACTCTTTGTCATATAACGCTTTGAAACTACTGACGGTCTTGGCCTCCACCACCTTCTCACTTAACTTGTTCCAACCGTCTACCACTCTATTTGCGAAGGTGAATTTTCTTATATTTCTTCGGCATCTGTGTTTAGCTAGTTTAAATCTATGACCTCTTGTTCTTGAAGTGCCAGGTCTCAGGAAATCTTCCCTGTCGATTTTATCAATTCCTGTTACTATTTTGTATGTAGTGATCATATCACCTCTTTTTCTTCTGTCTTCTAGTTTTGGCATGTTTAATGCTTCCAACCTCTCCTCGTAGCTCTTGCCCTTCAGTTCTGGGAGCCACTTCGTAGCATGTCTTTGCACCTTTTCCAGTTTGTTGATGTGCTTCTTAAGATATGGGCACCACACAACAACTGCATATTCTAGCTTTGGCCTAACAAAAGTCATGAACAATTTCTTTAGTATATCGCCATCCATGTATTTAAATGCAATTCTGAAGTTAGAAAGCATCGCATAGGCTCCTTGCACAATATTCTTTATGTGGTCCTCAGGTGATAGTTTTCTATCTAGAACCACCCCTAGATCTCTTTCTTTATCAGAATTCTTTAAAGATTTCTCACATAATATATAGGTTGTATGGGGTCTATGTTCTCCTATTCCACATTCCATAACATGACATTTATTAACATTAAATTCCATTTGCCAGGTGGTGCTCCATATACTTATTTTGTCCAGGTCTTCTTGAAGGGCATGACAATCATCTAAATTTCTTATCCTTCCTATTATCTTAGCATCATCAGCAAACATGTTCATATAATTCTGTATACCAACTGGTAGATCATTTATGTACACAATAAACATCACTGGTGCAAGAACTGAACCCTGTGGTACTCCACTTGTGACATTTCTCCATTCCGATACATTGCCTCTGATTACTGCCCTCATTTTTCTATCAGTCAGAAAATTTTTCATCCATGATAGAAGCTTACCTGTCACCCCTCCAATATTTTCCAGTTTCCAGAACAACCTCTTATGTGGAACTCTGTCGAAAGCCTTTTTTAGATCCAGATAGATGCAGTCAACCCAACCCTCTCTTTCCTGTAATATCTCTGTGGCTCGATCATAGAAACTGAGTAAATTCGATACACAGGATCTTCCAGATCGAAAACCATACTGTCTGTCTGATATTATATCATTTCTCTCCAGGTGTTCTACCCATTTAGTTTTGATTAGCTTTTCCAATACTTTCACTATTACACTTGTCAATGATACAGGTCTATAATTGAGGGGGTCTTCCCTGCTGCCACTTTTGTAGATTGGAACTATGTTAGCCTGTTTCCACACGTCTGCTACGATTCCTGTACACAGGGATGCCTGAAAGATCAGGTGAAGTGGAATGCTGAGCTCAGATGCACATTCTCTCAGAACCCATGGTGAAACGCCATCTGGGCCAGCTGCTTTGTTCTTCCCGAGCTCCTTTAGCATATTTTCCACTTCATCTCTAGACACCTCTATCCGCTCTATGTTGTTCTCTAGAATTCTTATTGTGTCTGGTTCTCTGAAGATTTCATTTTGTACAAACACACTTTGGAACTTTTCATTTAATGTTTCACACATTTCCTTTTCATTTTCCGTGAATCTGTTTCCCATTTTCAACCTCTGGATATTATCCTTTACCTGCAATTTGTTGTTTATGAATTTGTAGAATAGGCCCGGTTCTGTTTTACATTTATCTGCTATCCCTTTTTCAAAATTTCTTTCTGCCTCTCTCCTTACTGCTGTATAGTTGTTTCTCGCATCTTTGTATCGCTGGTATGTTTGGGGGTTTGGCCTCTTCCTATACTGATTCCATTTTTGTGTCTTTTGGTCTCTTGCCCTCTCACAATTTCTGTCAAACCAATCCTGTTTTCTGGCCCTGCATCTCTGTTTTGGTATGAATGTTTGTGTGCCTTCCTCGTATAGTTTTAAAAATTTGGCATACATTTCATTTACTTCCCTGCCTAGCAACAATTCTGTCCAATTACACTCATTAAAAAAATTTCGAAGTTCCCCATAGTTGCCTCTCCTTAAATCGAGTTTATCAACTGTTTCCATGTCCCCATTTTCTTCTAGATGATATCTTAAAGCATATTTAATGTCTAACAGGACGTGATCACTCTTTCCCAAGGGAGGAAGGTACTGGATGTCAAAAATCTCTTCTTCTTTCCTGGTGAATACTAGATCCAGTACTGACGGTACATCTCCTTCCCTCATTCTTGTGGCTTGCTTTATGTGTTGATACAAGAATGTCTCCAGAATGAGGTTCACAAATCTGCATGTCCAAAAGTCCTCCGTTCTTGCTTCATAGGCCTCCCAGTCTATTGCTCTGAAGTTGAAGTCCCCCAGTATCAACAGTCGTGATTTATCTTTATCTGCTTGTACAATAATCTCTCTCATGACCATTATGAGGCCCTCTCGTTTGTCATCCAGTTCTTCCTTTGTCCATGTGTTGCTTGCTGGTGGGCTGTAGGTATTTACAATTATCAGCTTATCATCCTGATTCCAGACCTGCAATGCCATTATGTCAATATCTCGAGGGTTTTCAAATATTAACTCTTTTACCTTCAGGTGTTTTTTCACCAGTACAGCCACTCCTCCTCCCTTCCTAGTTTTCCTGTCACGTCTCCAAACTGAGTAACCTCTTGGGAATATGACTTCATTTATTATATTTCCTTCAAGTTTCGTCTCTGATAATGCAACAATATCTGGGACCCTAAGCTGGATTATATCTTGCAACTCCAAAGTTTTTGACCTCACTCCATCTATGTTGGTATATACAATTTTCAGGAACATGTTCCCTTTTCCATTGCTCTTTACTCCCCCTTCCACTACTGATCTTGTTGCTTTGTTTTTATGTACCATTTCACAAGCTTTCCAGTCCCTGTCACTTTGTAAAAAAAAGTATTTCTGTCTTCTTCATTTCTATCCCCATTTAGACGTTTTGCCTCAATTAGGTTCATTTTCAGCTTTTCTCTGTCTTCCTTGGAGAGGTCTTGTCTTATTGACCAAAATTTGCCAACCTCATCGCTCTGCAGTTTCCTGGCATTTCTTAGCACTTCCATCATGTTTTTCACTCCATTAAACGTCACCCTTAAGGGGCGGTTCTTTTCTTTCTCATATTTTCCTATTCTTCTAAAATCACTGACATTTTCCTGTGAGCCTTCTCCTAAACCTACTATTTTCTCTATGATTTTCATCTCTTCTGCCGCTCGGTCCACCCTAGATGAAATTTCCTTTTCTAAACATCCAAAAATGATTATGGACTTAGTTCTATCTGCAGTGTTTTGTACCAGTTTACTGTTGGTAACCAGTATGAATGGAGTTTTAGGTCTACCAGGGACCACGAGCCAGAACCTGACCCCCCCCCCTTCCCCTCAGAGAGGCACGAGGTGCAATGGCATATAGAAATGCAGAAGTGATTTGGAGCATTCTATATCTGCCAGCGATCGTGACAGGCACCCAGAAAGGTAAACACCCCAAAACAAACCACCTGTTCTGGTTAAAACAACGAAAATAGACAAGTGAGTGGAGATAACTCCCCAAATGAAAACGAGCATGACGTCACACGAGCCGCACCGCATGTCTGCGCAGCTCCCCCCCTCCCTGGAAGGGGGAAGGGGGGGGGGGGACCCCCACACCGGCGATCAACCCTGCAGTTCTGAGGCTGGATGTCAAAAACACACAAATAAACGCCGACCAGAAGGAGGGAGGGTTGCTGGGGAGCCTCCAGGACACCCAGAAAACGACATTTCATTACATTCAACACTGGTTTTCTGGGAGGAGCCCCTTCGGCTTCCCAGAGCTAACTACCCAAAGCCAAGGACAAAAGAGGGACAAACCCGGGAAGTAGAAACTATGCACCCAAACCCAAAAGCAAAATAACTGGCAACACCATATGACCCCGCGAATGACCCGGGAGACCCGAACCCTGGAACAGGGACGAAGGAAACCCGTGTCAACCCAAAGCGCATCCAGGGCCACAGAGGCAGCAGCATGCAGGCAACAGCTAAGAGCTACAACCGGCCACAAGAAGATGCACCCCCCGGCCAACCAACCAAGCATCAACAACCCCAGGGACACCCCCACCCCCTCCGGAAAACACCCATCCCAACCTCGCCAGAAAAGACGAGACAGCCAGAAACGAGCAAACTGATCACCAGAATCCAAAGAAGCAGAAACAACCGGTAAACAAACCTGTACCGAAGGGGTCCACAACAAACCGAGGGGGAAAAAGAGAGAAAAGAGCACCCTGTCCAAGACCAGGACGGATCAAGCAGCGAATGAGCAGGCCAGAGGTGAACAATGCCCAAGACAGCTCGCGAAACAGTGTAGAACGAACATCAAAACCGAAAACAATCCGTAGCGGCTCCGCCAGCACAGCACGAGACAATGGCGTATGTGGCAAGCTGCCGGTCTGGAACCTCCACGAGAGAAGGACAAGACCACGTCAACAAAAAGTGCAGTATACCTACGAAGAGACAAAATGAAAGGAAGGACAACCAGAAAACCCCATAACACTGCAGAGATGAAGCAGATGGGACGACACCAACGAAGCCACCTAATCACCAAACAGATGGTGAGAGACTAGTCAAAATGACCAGACTTGAAGACTCGAGGAAAAGACCGAACCAGCCCCGTCATGGACTGGACTGATCATTGAAAGAGGCGGAGCTGTGGGAAAATCCCTGGGTGCGTACACCGAGCAAGCTGTGCCTGAAACCAAGGCTGTCCAGGAACCAGAAGGAACGTCCGCCAGGAAACCAGGAACCCAAAGAAAGAACCAACCCAGGCGAGCAGACATGCCCCGTCCGTTAGGATCCTCCCCCCCCAACTTCCCCGAAGGACCAACAAGTCCGATAACGGACGACAACGAGAAGCCGTCACATGCAGAAACTGCCGAACCGCAGACTCCGCAAACAGCAAGAACAAAATGAGGACGAAAATCTAAGAGCCAGCCAGGGCCCAGGCTAAGGCCAACGATGAAGCGAGCACCACAAGCCGAAACGCGAGACACGAAGCGAAAAACAGTGACACCGCATCCCGCAGGAGCGGCGCAACCAGCTCCAGCAGGGCAGACCGACGCACACGACGCCGAGTAACGTATGAGGAGAACGCCTCGGGATGTGTATTGCACTAAAACAAAAATGTACTGTCTGGAAAAAGGAACACAAAGAAAAGGCCATAGCCAAGGCCATAATCCTAGCCCCTCCTGTCCCAATGAAAAGGAACTGTAGGGGCAAGAGCCGATGATTGGAAATTTACACCCACCTGCAGACATTGCAACACAAAAGCTGGTACTGTAGTGACATACAAGAAGAAGATGAAAGAACTCGGGTCTATAACTCAACACTGGGACTGTTCAATATCAGGGAACTGAACATGCACACAGTCCAACCTAGTACTAACATTAGTACAGTAAATATGCACATACTGTACTAAGATACACAATAATGTGTAGTATGGAGGTAGGAAATACATAAATATGCAATGAAAAAACCTTAAATATAGTCCAAGCACTGGTAGCTAGGGACAAGAGAGTATAATCAATATGAGGAACTAATAAGACCTAGGTGGCAAGTGGTAATGTAATTTATATGATCAACTATACAGTATATACAGAGAGATGCCAATGTATACAGTATATAGTATGAGGGTGCAGCCAGGCACTGAACGACAGTCAATGAATGAGTGTCCAGATAGCATTGAAGGAGTCAATGAAGGAGCGCCCAGAGGCAAGAAAAGGTTAGTCACTGAAAGACTAAACAAAAGTTACCGAAAGACAGGGCTGCGTCCCACAGTGTAACGAAGAATAATACTGTACACACGTACATAGTAAGGTCACGTTAAGACTGCATGCAAATTGGGCAATCAACACACTACAAACAATACCCAACACTCATCCAAAATTGAGAACCAGAGCCTGGCTGACAGTGCTGACAGACTATAATCTCACTGTAGAGTTTAGGCACTATCGTGTCACGACACAGCTTAGCTGTGTAATATTCTGGGAGCATCGCTAGTAGATTATGTCCAGAGTTGCGTGTGCAGTAGGAGAAGATTAGGTGTAGTGTAGAGGCGGAGGCGGCACCACTCCGAGCCACCCCACACCCGCATGCAGAGAAAAGAACTAGGTGTCTTCCCCATACATAAAATCCAGAACTCCCCGAATATCTAGGGCCTATAACTGGAGAGATAAGATTAGCGAGAGCAGCGTATTACCCGTGATAAAGGACACAGAACACCAACACATGTTTACACCATCCATAAACAAAACGATCACCCTTGGGCCATGCTCAGGATGCACGAGGTCCGAGCTGCACTACCCGTCTTTCGAGGAGGGTGCCTACAAGGTGTGTTTAAGGATTATGAGTAATGTCGAGACAGAGTATGGAGAGAAGATGTGATTATAAAATAATTAGATACAGAATCAAAAAATGATAAATAGTATGAAAGAGGACCAACGAGTCCTATAAAAGACTGGAGGCAAGCCTAACCAGAAGTCAACAGATGTTCCAGTAATTTTTTTTAAGAATCGAAGATCTTCTCGAACCTTCAAGATCCTTGATAATCAAGCACAAAATCATGGAGGCTCATATGGGCCCATTGGCATCCGTGACCAATGGTCATGCAGGATCCCGATACGTTTTGAACATGAGTGCGACATGATGTAGAAGAATACATATCCTAGATAAAAATGGTGAGAGAGTGGTTAAAATTACCCACAGGAAGGACGGAATTGACGGACCTGAAGGAACACGGAACCAAACCTGGGGAGGGGCCAACGTCCAAACTAACTCGTACGCAGAGGGGGTAAAGGAAAACCCCACTCCTCGTAACATAAAGCCCTGCTCTGAGGATTGGAAAATCCAGGCGGGATCCAACGGGGCCCAAGACCACCAAGTCGGCTCCTCCCCAACCCCGGGAACCTCCACATCAGGCCCCAGGGCCAAATTGTCCTCTGAAGCCCTGGCCTTAACCCTTACACTGCTCAGGGGTCCTTGGGACATTTACACCCCTGTGCACAAGAAAAAAAAAATAAAAAAAAAATTTTCGTCTTCTAAACATGTTAATTTGTGTCCCCTGAGCACGGAAAAAATAAAAAAAAAATCGTAGGTGACATATTTTGGGCCCAATTGACCGAGGAAGTCTGGCAAAAAGTGGGCGTTGACAGAGCGGTCGACAGAGCGGTCGTCAGACCCGGTCAGCGTCACCCGCGTTGACAGATGGGAGTTGCCACAAAGATATTATTACCTAATTGTTTCAATGTCTCCGATTGATTTTTTCTTAGTTTTTTTGCAGTAATATTATTCAATAGTGTGTATTGTAATATATTTATATAATAAAAGTGGTGAATAATCGCTATACTCAAAAGTATGGTGTGCATATTAGTGATTCAATTATTATGTTTATAAAACTATAAACAAATAGTTTTGCTGCTATTACACTCTATACACAGGTTATATATAAGTATTGGCATGTTTTGGTCACCATAACGAACCACTAAGTTGGTATTGAGAGTCGAAAAGCAACGAAGAGTTACCGCTACACACCTGCCAGCCACTCACTGCCACTCCCTCAACACACACACTGAACTTTCTCCCCCAACAATACCAGTTGTGGTGTTATTACACTATATACAGACGTTATATATAAGTATGTATATATTTTGTTCACCACAACTGTACAGCTAAGCTGATATAGTTAGTTCAGGCACTAAGAGTCGTCACTACACACAGATGGCGGCTGGCGGCTCCCTTACTCTTTCAAGGTCACACGCACTAAACTTTCTCCCCCAACAATACCTTTTGCAGTGTTATTACCCTATATACACATATTATATATAAATATCTACATGTTTTATGCACCGTAACTGTACACCTAAGCTTGTAGTGCGTCCAAAGAGCATAGTGGCCACCCTCTAAACAGCTAGACAAATCGTGCAGACGACGTCACCTCCGTCACCCATATGGCTCCTCCCAGCATAATCCTTTTGCTGTTATTACACTAATACACACATTATATATAAGTATTTACATTTGTGTTCACCATAGAGAACCACTGACCTGGTATGGTGAATGCAAACAATAACAGGTGGCCACACAGTCAGTAAACGATGCTGTCTCCCTCCGTCTCTCAGCATCACTCCTCCCACAGCGCTAATTATTACAACAATCCTGCTATTATCACAACCCTGGTTATTTATATCACAGTCATTGGTCATCTGTAATATTGTCATCGCTAAATAATAACAATTATATATTTATTTTGACATTTTTCGGCGATGCTGTGGTCACAAGCTGAACAGCAATGCTGTTCGCTCATGCTGCGTGCGCCAGCCTTGGTTGCTCCAACAGTACTGTGCCTCTCACACCTGAGAATATTGCCCACGACTTTTTTTTTAAATGGCATCTGTTTACAAGAGCCCTGAGGAAGCTACTGTGAACCCCGTGTAGCCGCGGGCAATTTGAATCAGGCCTGGCACCCTATGGCGTATATATACGCCATGCGCACCATGGGACATGTTACTCGGGGCGTATATGTACGCCATGCGCAGTTTAAGGGTTAAAAGAAAAAGGCCGGGGTAGCCGTGAAAACACAAAGAAAGGGGGCCCCACTGGCCAGACCCGTATGCAACGGCTGAAGGAACTAACTCGAATGCCTCTGTTGTTTCAAATCAGGAATCAGAAAGGACACCAAGCTAAAGTGCAAAATGTGTGGAGTTGCACTGTGCGTCACCCTGCTACACAAGATACCATCGGAAGAGGGTATTTTGGGTGGAGAAGAAGCAACCACTCGCAACACATTCACTCCACCTAAGAAACATCTGCTGAGCAAGTTCAGGAACCTTTTAGTGAAGCAGGTGGAGTGGATCACAGAATGCTCAAGTTATTGTTCTACCATAATCATGCCATAGGTAAGTACAGATACTTTGTTTTATTTTTTATAAATAAGATATTACAGTTTATATTTTATGTTATTGGTATTGACATAGGTTATCTTCAATATGGGCTAATATTCTGATTTCCACGTAGAGCGTCTTATTGCAAAAAATTTGATACCAAAATGAACAATATAGAACAAAAAATAGCGTTATCAAACAATAATCTTCTTTATGTGTTTTTCGGGTGTACTGGGTGTAGAGGGTGTTGAAATGGGTGCACTCTAGCGGATAACGCTTTGGCGACTTTCGGCATTGTTGCAAGTGGGGAGCGCACATGTTTTGGACTTGATATGCATATGTCCGTGTAGGGAATTCTATTGCGATCACATTGATACCAAAATGAATGTGGTAGAACAAGTTTTGACTTGACAAACATAAAAAGAGCAGCACCATATCCGCACTGTTTGGCGCGCACGGCTAACGAGCGACCTTGTTTTTCATTTGGTGCCGGTCTCACGCCGCTTTAACACTATCACGCCCAGCGCGTGAGCGCCACAGACTTTGACGTCATGGGCCCGGCGGTGAGGGAGAGCGTGTGGTCGAGCGAGCTTGCAGCAACACCTAAATGTGTATACAGTACTCGGTTCAGTTTTCTCACTTTAATTATCGTGCTATGTCGTTCGTTTTGGTATTGTGTTCACAATAGAATTGCCTACAGGTGTATATGCATATAATGTCCAAAAGCCCGGCGTGACTTCCCACAGCAAAGCCTAAAGTTGGCAAAAGTTACCTGTGAGCGCACAAAATCAGTAAAATGTGTATACTCGTTTCAGTTTTCTCACCTTAATTCTCGTGCTACGTAGTTCGTTTTGGTATCATTGTGTTCGCAATTAAATTCCCTGCAAGTGTATATGCATATAATGTCCAAAAGCCTGGCGAGACTCCCAGCAGCAAAGCCTAAAGTTACCCGTGAACGAGCACCAATTTGCACACCACAACCTAATGTGTATACCTAACGAGTGTGATAACATCAATTTTCGTGTTACGTCGCTCGTTTTGGTATCAATTTTTTCGCAATATAAAGGCGCGTATTTTAAAACTAGTCTCATAATAATAGAGCAATAACTGGAATTTTAACAAATATTTTAATTTTGGACGCTTGTCATCACAAAATTATTTATATCTTTCCAGTGTTCTGACATAAATTTTCGTGTTTCATCTTTCATTTTGGTATCAAATTGTTTGTAATCTAAAGGCACACATTTTAAAACTAGTCCCATAATAATAGCACAATAAAAAGAATTATAACAAATATTTTAAAATGTTAAAGTTTGACCAAAAACGTATTTATAATCTTTCAGGTGTTCTGACATCAAGTTTCGTGTTACATCTTTCATTTGGTATCAAATTGTGCACACTCTAAAGACGCTCATTTTGAAACTATCCTGAAGTCGATCTGATAAAAAATGCATTTTATACAAGTATTTTTGTATTGGACGCGAGGGCAGTCCAAGGCTAGGACTCTAGAGAAAAACAGTGGATGCGAGTAGTGTCCAAAGAGAGAAATAGTGTTAAGTGACATTTTATATATGTTCCTCTAGAACATTCTATGGCGCACACATTGATACCAAGATGAAAAACGTACATCGCAAATTAAGGTCAGAACACTGAAAAGAGTATACATTTTTCAGTAGGAGTGTAGCCGATGTGCCGTTGGGCATGCGGTAACGGGTAACTCTTCGGCGACTTCCCACTTTATTGCAAGTAGGGCGCGCCCATGATTTGGACTTTATATGCATATGTCCGCCTACGGAATTTTATTGCGATCACAGTGATACCAAAATGAACGATGTACGACAAGTGTGGAGGTGACAAACTTGAAAAGAGTAAAAAACATTTCATCGCTGTTTGGAGCTCAAGGCTAACGAGTGACCTTGTTTTTAATTTGGTGCCGGTCTCACGCCTGCTTTAGTGACATTTTATACATATGTTCCTCTAGAACATTCTATTGCAAACACATTGATACCAAAATGAAACATGTACATCAAAAATTAAGGTCAAACACTGAAAAAGAGTCTACACTTTTCAATGTCGCCGCTCGATCGCTAGAAACGCCGGGAGCACATGGGGGAAAGTTTTATGCCCAACTGCCGGGAGCATGAAAGTGTTAATTAAAATCCAAGGATATCATCACAGTGCCCTTAATATTCAAATCACTTGTGCTATTCTGCCTTGAGTACTGCTTGATACTCACTTGCTCCTTCAGGGCAGGAGAGATTACTGAAATAGGGGGAAATACAGAGAACATACAGCACACAGAGACGATAAAGTACCTAAACTATTGGGATCCTCTCAAAGATCTCGAAATGTACTCTCTAGAAAGGAGATGAGAAAGGTAACAAGTAATATATACAGTACTGTACATGCAAAATACTGGAGGGCAAATTTGAGATCTCCAATCCAAAATTTGCATAGTAAAATACCTGTACCATACTAGAGTGAACAATGTGGAAGGAAATGCAGAATAGAGCAAGTGAGGAGTAGAGGTGCCATAGGCACAATCAGACAACACTGTACAAACATCAGAGGCCCACTGTTGTTCAATATCCTCCCAGCCAGTATAAGAAATATTGCTGTAGAAAAAATGAGTGTCTTCATGAAAAACTGGACACTTTTCTACAAGAAGTGGCAGACCAATCATGCTGTAGTTGATACAGTATGTGGGCCTGCGGGCCACTTTAACCCTTAAACCACGCAAATCATATATATATGCTTTCAGTGACAAAACCGAAACCGCGCATATCATATAAATATGATTTCGTGTCTAGCGCTATAATTTAAACGCCCCGCCTGGGATAGGGGCAGCTATATTGCAGCCACGACCAATAGTTGCCAGATGTCACCTAACAAAAAAATCCAGGCGAACATTCTTGGGTGTGAGAGCTTCAGTATTGAGCGAGCCACCAAGGCTGACGCACGCAGCACGAGCTCACAGCACCGCTGTTCAGCTTGTGCTCACAGCACCACAGCATCGCCTACAAATGCCATAATATATATGTTCATGCTATTATTTAGCAATAATAGTATTACAGAAGACCCCTGAATGTTGAAACTGACCAGAATTCTGATAATAGCAGGATTGTGGTGATATTTAGCGCTGTGCTCCATGGAGGGAGGAGTAATGCTGTGGGAGGGAGGGTGGTGGCGTCGTCTTCTGACTGTGGGTGGCCACCTTTTATTGACTGCACTCACCATACCAGCTTAGTGGTTTGCTATGGTGAACACAAATGTAGATACATATATATATCGTGTGTATAGTGTGTAATAACAGCAATAGGAGTAGGTTGGGAGCCCCCATTTTGGTGAGGGAGGTGTGTCGTCTGCACAACTTATTATGTTGTTTACTGGTGGCCACTATGGTCTTTGGGCACCATACCAGCTTATTTGTACAGGTATGGTGAATAACACAGGTAGATACTTATATATAATATGTGTATATAGCATAATAACACCACAAACAGTATTGTTGGAGGAGAAATATTAGTGCGTTTGACCTTGAGGGCGGCCGCCACCAGCTGACTTTGTGAGTAGCTATGTCTTTGTGCCTTTACTCACCATACAAGCTTAGATATTCAGTTATGGTGAACAAAACATGTAAATACTTATATACAACATCTGTGTATAGTGAATAAATGCAGAAACAGTATTGTGGGAGGAGAATGAGGGCGAGTGAGGTGTTGTTGAGGGAGGGAGAGGCAGCGAGTGGCTGGCTGGTGTGTGGCGGTCACTCCTCATTGCATTTTGACTCACAATACCAACTTAGTGGTTCGTTATGGTGAGCAAAACATGCAGAAACTTATATATAACCTGTGTATATAGTGTAATAACAGCAAAACTATTTGTTTATTGTTTACTGAACATAATAATTGAATCACTAATATGCACACCATACTTTTGAGTACAGCGATGGTTCACACATTTTATTATATAAATACTGTATATCACAATTCACTGTATTGAATAATATTACTGCAAAAAACTAAGAAAAAATCAGAGACATTGAAATAATTATGTAATAATATATTTGTGGCAACTGCCGCCTGACAGCTCGAGCGGAGTAGACCTCGTCTGGCGAAGGCTGTCAACGCCCCTTTTTTGCCAGACTTTCCTACCCTATTGCGGCTAAAATATGCCACCTACGATTTTTTTGTCATTTTTTCCGTAATCAGGGAACAAAAATGAACACTTTTATAAGACGAAAGAATTTTTTGGAATTTTTTTGTTGTTGTTGCGCCTGTGGGTGTTAAAGCCATTTGGACCCCTAGCGGTTTTAGGGTTAGACTCCTGTTGGACCAAGATCTCAGAAGTCAAGCCTGGCCCTGGGAAGGGCTTGGAGAGTTGAACTCTCAGAACCCCCCTTCAGGTACAATTCAGGTACAGTATATGGAAGTTAGCAAACACAAGAATGTCATTTAAGAATGACATTCTTAAGAATGACATTCCATTAATTTAAGAATGACACAAGGAGACTTTCCAGTCTATACACACTGTCAGTGTGGGACCATTACTTAAGTTATCTTGAGGTTATCTTGAGATGATTTCGGGGCTTTAGTGTCCCCGCGGCCCGGTCCTCGACCAGGCCTCCACCCCCAGGAAGCAGCCCGTGACAGCTGACTAACACCCAGGTACCTATTTTACTGCTAGGTAACAGGGGCATAGGGTGAAAGAAACTCTGCCCATTGTTTCTCACCAGCGCCCGGGATCGAACCCGGGACCACAGGATCACAAGTCCAGTGTGCTGTCCGCTCAGCCGACCGGCTCCCTAAGTATGCAGCATCAACATGGAACCCACACCTTGTTAAGCACAAGGAGTTGAAGTTCAGAAGTGTGCCACCATATTAGTACCAGAATTGAGAAGCCTCAGCTATAAGGACAGGTTGAAAGAATTCAGTCTCACAGCATTAAAAGAGAGAAGAAACACAGGGAGTTATGATGACTGCATACAAGATCCTGAGGGGGAATAAAGTGGCTAAAGGAAGCCTATTTAAATTAAAAAGTGGTAGAACAAGGAAACATTGGTGGAAACAGGCCATGCAATTGAGTTGAAGAGATGTAAGGAAGTTCTCATTTCCTTAGTGGGTGGTAGGCAAGTAGATTCCATTAATTAAAGGAAGAGGTTGTTGAAGCTAATTCCATCCACAACTTAAAAATGAAATATGATGAAAACTTTAATGTCAAGAAGGGTAATTAGCACACCCAGTATGAACAGCTAGGAGGAGGGGCATAGAGAAAGCAGATCTCATTACCCCCGGTAGTCATAGTCAATTACAGTTAAGCACTGTAGAGTCTAGTCGAGCCTACTATGAATGCCTCTTCAACCTCTAAATTAAGAATAAAATCAAAGGCTGGATATGTAGCTGCATATTAGGTATCAAAGAGCTGCACCAAGCTGCTGTCAAAAAACATACGTGGAAGTGATGGTTCTGAAGCGTTCTTGTCCTGCGGTGTCCCAGATTTGTAATTTTACTCTCTCCCCATCTACCTCTAGTGTGCGGATCTTGAAGTCTACGCCAATCGTCGTTATGTAGTTGCCCGTAAACGTGTTGTCTGCAAACCTTAGAAGTAGAGAACTCTTCCCAACACCTGCAAATGTAAGAAATGTGTCCATAATTTTTCTGCTTCACTGGAAAATTACAAGTTCAACCATAATTCAAAATGCATCAACCATACTGTACTTAGAATGCACTAATGTTCACAATGCAATAATTTACATGGCTATAAACACAAATGAAGTTTACCATACATAATGTATGTAGAAAATAGTAAGCCTCCTAATTCATTTATGCATTGTAGTAATTTTTTGGGGTGGATGAATGCAGTGGTGTGCCCCTGCCATAGAAAAATATCTGCAGGAGAAACATTTGCCACTCATGGCCCTGCTTCTCCTCGACAATGCTCCTGCTCATCCTCCAGGCTTGGAAGATGAATTGTTGCACAGATACAGTAATTTGTTCACAGTAAAGTTCCTTCCTCCTAACACCACTCCTCTAATTCAGCCTATGGACCAGAAAATCATAGCGAATTTTAAGAAACTATATGAAAGGGTACTTTTCTGGAAATGTTTTGAAGTGACTGAAGCCACAAACTTCACCCTCAAAGAGTTCTGCAAACACCATTTTAACATTTGTAGTGCTTTAAAACTCGTTGACAAAGTCTGGCAAGAAGTGACTCAAAGAACCCTGATATCTGGCTGGAGAAAATTGTGGCCTGAATGTGTGATAGAATTAGACTTTGAGGGGTTTGAGCCTGTAAATGATGTGCCTATTGTTGAGGAAATTGTTACTCTGAGCCGGCAAATGGGCTTGGAATTGGATAGTGATGATGAAGAGTGGTTCGTTGGGGAGGAAGGGGTGATCCCTGACTGTGAAAGGGACAGGGGGAAAGGGGTGGAAATGCGATGGGTGTCAGTCACTGTGATGGGGAGGGGGGTAAAGGGGGGATGGCCACCTAGAACCCAGTCCACAGATATCATCAAGCGACTCTGACAGTGATGAATCGTATCCAACCTTGCTATCCACCAATCACCTTCACTGTTCATCACCATTCATCAGGAACCAGTCTTCGCTATTCATCGTTGGAAAGGGAAAGCAGAAAAAATCGCCTAAACAGGTGTTTAGGTTCTGTTGGCAATTATTTGTGTTTGTAGCCTTTACAGCGTTGTGGTTCGAACAAAATTCGTCAGTGAAGCACTTGTTCCAGAATTGTTCGAACGTCATCAGTTGAGTCGTGTGTAAACCGTTTTTCATTCATAAACAGGGGGTTTGGCGGGTGCATGGAATCACTTTTAGGTCTTTGTTTGTTGGACGAGCTGGGTTACCCATAGCCGAAAAGCGCCACGTTCCAGGGGCCAGATTCATGAAGCAGTTACACAAGCACTTACGAACCTGGGGCCAGATTCACGAAGCAACTACCCAAGCACTTACGAACCAGTACATCTTTTCCCAATCCCTGACGGCTTTGGTTACACTTATTAAACAGTTTACAAGCATGAAAACTTCCCAATCAATTGTTAATATTGTTATAAGGAAGACACCATGGCACTGAACCCTGAAAACCCCGAAAAGGAAGCCGGCAATGCAGCAAACGGCGCAAGGACACCCATGGACAAACCCAGATTGAGCGGCTAAAGAAACTGGCCAGAATATACCAGAACAGCCTCTGAAGCTAAACCCTGTGCCGCGGATAAACGAAAAGAACAAAGTTCAAGCTTCCTCATAGCTGCTCGAGCAACCGCCGAGTGACCCAGGTTCCCCTCAGTTGCAGCCAGAGCAAGACTGCGGGAGGGAGAAAGGGATGCCATTCAAGAATCCCAATCAGGGCCCAGCAGATCTGAAGCTGGGACGGAACCAATTGGGACTTCCTCCAGTACACCAGGAACGCGAACCTGGCAAGCAGGGAAAGAGAAAACAGGCAGTGTGGCTGGGAGCCCACACCAACCAGTCGTTGAGGTAGGCCAAGACCCGAAGACCTAGCAGACAAAGATCGGCCACCACGACCCGAGTCCAGCACGTGAAAACGCACGGTGCCAGATTCAGCCCGAAAGGAAGAAAACTGAAGCAGTCAGCTAGTCACCCCACCACAAAATCAAATCAATCCCTGAACCCTAGAAGAATAGGGAAGTACCAATGTGTCCTTAACCCTCAAACCGCTAGGGGCCCAAATGGAATTCACACCCACAGGCGCAACAAAAAAAAATTCAAAAAAAAATTTTTCGTCTTATAGAAGTGTTCATTTTTGTTCCCTGATCACGGAAAAAATAACAAAAAAATTGTAGGTGGCATATTTTAGCCGCAATAGGGTAGGAAAGTGTGGCAAAAAACGGGCGTTGGCAGAGCCTTCGCCAGACGAGGTCTACTCCGCCCGAGCTGTCAGACGGCAGTTGCTGCAAATATATTATTACCTAATTATTTCAATGTCTCTGATTGATTTTTTCTAAGTTTTTTTGCAGTAATATTATTCCATACAGTGAATTGTGGTATATTTATATTATAAAATGTGTGAACCATCGCTGTACTCAAAATTATGGTGTGCATATTAGTGATTAAATTATTATGTTCATAAAACAATAAACAAATAGTTTTGCTGTTGTTACACTATATACACAGGTTATATATAAGTATTTGCATGTTTTGTACACCATAACGAACTACTAAGTTGGTCTTGTGAGTCAAAAAGCAACGAGGAGTGAAACACCAAACACCAGCGAGCCACTCACTGCCACTCCCTCCCTCAACACCACCTCACTCACCCTCATTCACCACCCACAATACTCTTTTGTATTTATTCACTATACACAGACGTTATATATACGTATTTACATGTTTTGTTCACCATAACTGTACATCTAAGCTTGTATGGTGAGTGAAGGCCATAAGACGTAGCTACTCACACAGTCAGCTGATCGGTGGCCGCCCTCATGGCCAGACGCACTAATATTTGTCCTTCAACAATATTGTTTGTGGTGCTATTACGCTATATACACACACATTATATATAAGTATCTACCTGTTTTATTCACTATACCTGAACAAATAAGCTGGTATGGTGCCCAAAGACCATAGTGGCCATCAGTAAACACCATGCCAAGTCGTGCAGACGACGCTCCTCCCTCACCAAAATGGCGGCTCCCAACCTACTCCTCTTGCTGTTATCTCACACTATACACACGTTATATATAAGTATCTACATTTGTGTTCACCATGGCGAACCACTACGCTGGTATGGTGAGTGCAGTCAATAAATGGTGGCCACACACAGTCAGAAGACGACGCCACAACCCTCCCTCCCACAGCCTTACTCCTTCCTCCATGGAGCACAGCGCTAAATATCACCACAATCCTGCTATTATCAGAATCCTGGTCAGTTTTATCACAGTCAGGGGGCTTCAGTAATACTATCACTGCAGGGGGCTTCAGTAATACTATCACTGCTAAATAATAGCAGTATCATTTATATTATGGTATTTGTAGGCGATGCTGTGATCACAAGCTGAACAGCGGTGCTGTGAGCTCGTGCTGCGTGCGCCAGCCTTGGTGGTTTGCTCAATACTGACGCTGTAACACCCAAGAATGTTGGCCTGGATTTTTTTTCTAGGTGGCATCTGGCAACTATCGGTCGTGGCTGTACTATAGCTGCCCCTATCCCAGGCGGGGCGTTTAAATTCTAGCGCTAGACACGAAATCATATATAAATGATGTGGGCGGTTTCGGTTTTGTCACTGATATCATTTATATATGATATGCGCGGTTTGAGGGTTAAAGTCCAGGCTGATAGCACCACAGGCCTACCCTGACAAAGCAGCCTGAGCCCTAGACTGACCCCCCGGACACACAAGTCCGAAATAGGACAGCAACTAGCAAAAGCCGCCAACAAACTGACTGACACTGTCCTCTGTAAACAGCAGAGGACAAAACAGCAAAGCGAAGAGCCAGGGGCCCAAGCTGAATCCAAGAGAGAGCCAGCACAGCCTGTAGACATGTGAGATGGAAGGTGAAAAACATATAACCGCCTTCAGAGGATCGGCATAAACAGCTTCAGCAAGGCAGACGATGGTGAAGCAGCCGACACAAAGACCCCAGCCGAAGGCCCTCCACCTGCAACCCCGGATCTTCCGACAGCCAAACCGAAGACAGCTCCAGAAGACCAAAGAATCGCAAGTCAGATGCCAAGTAACAACGACTCTGAAAGTCATCAGCTACTAAGGCAGCCTAAAGGGAGGAGGACTTGAACATGCAACTGCACCAGACCAACATCATGAGGAAGCGCAGGGGTGAAGAGGCCCCCGGAGCCACCAAATCCCAAGCTAAACTCTGCCTCAACTCCAAAATCCCCCCAGAGTCGGGGGGGAGGGGGAAGAGGGGTTCTGAAAATTTATATAATTTTTTTATAAAACTCTGAAATTTATATGACAATTATATAAATTGTGACAATATCTATCTCACCATTCGAATGGTAAACTAAATTTTGTTTTCCCAATAAAGTACTGTACCTGTATATCACTTTTCCTGTTGTAAGCTAAATATTACTTTATGCCAAAAATGTAAGTTTACCTGCTTGATACCAACAAGTGAACCTAGCAAGTGAACAAAACAAATTAAGAGTGCAACACGTGGTAGCAACACTGCCCGTCCATACTGCCCCTCCAGGCCTATCTCAAGTTGATAAACACCCACAGTCATACCCCCAACAGTCAACACCCCACCATGTAAGATCACCACCACTGAACAGAAGTGTTCAACAAAAATGTCTTTGATAAAAACGTGCATAGAATGCAACATGAAGGTAGATTACCAACAGAGCTTTCAATGCCAACTCTGTTCAGCAGCCATAAACAAAAAATGTGCCAACATGACTAATAATTCAAGGAGAAATGGTCCCAGTGACCACTCTGTGTACTAGCTCTGCAAAAGGATGTACTGGTATTAACTTTATTTGAAGATGATGGAAATCCTGGATAAAACTCCCGGCAAAAACAGAGAATCACTAATAAAGGCCTGCATAGCAATTTCTAATGTCTTCAAACAAACTGTACATGACACCAAGGTACAACCAGATGCGGCACAGAGCTCGGAGTCGGGGGCGCCGGAGCAGAGGGCGGAGTCGGGGGCGCCTGAGCAGAGGGCGGAGTCGGGGGCGCCTGAGCAGAGGGCGGAGTCGGGGGCGCCTGAGCAGAGGGCGGAGTCGGGGGCGCCTGAGCAGAGGGCGGAGTCGGGGGCGCCTGAGCAGAGGGCGGAGTCGGGGGCGCCTGAGCAAAGGGCGGAGTCGGGGGCGCCTGAGCAGAGGGCGGAGTCGGGGGCGCCTGAGCAGAGGGCGGAGTCGGGGGCGCCTGAGCAGAGGGCGGAGTCGGGGGCGCCTGAGCAGAGGGCGGAGTCGGGGGCGCCTGAGCAGAGGGCGGAGTCGGGGGCGCCTGAGCAGAGGGCGGAGTCGGGGGCGCCTGAGCAGAGGGCGGAGTCGGGGGCGCCAGAGCTGAGCGCGGAGTCGGGGCGCCAGAGCAGAGCGCGAAGTCGGGGGCGCCAGAGCTGAGCGCGGAGTCGAGGCGCCAGAGCAGAGCGCGGAGTCGGGGGCGCCTGAGCAGAGCGCGGAGTCGGGGGCGCCTGAGCAGAGCGCGGAGTCGGGGACGCCTGAGCAAAGCGCGGAGTCGGGGACGCCTGAGCAGAGCGCGATGTCAATGGCACCGGAGCAAAGCGCGGTGTCGCGGGCACCGGAGCAGAGCGCGGAGTCGGGGGCACCGGAGCAGAGCGCGGAGTCGGGGGCACCGGAGCAGAGCGCGGAGTCGGGGGCGCCAGAGCATAGCGTGGAGTCAGGGGCGCTTGAGCAGAGCGCGGAGTCGGGAGCACCTGAGCAGAGCGCGGAGTCAGAGATGCCTGAGCAAAGCGCGGAGTCGGGGATACCTGAGCAAAGCGCGGAGTCGGGGACGCCTGAGCAGAGCGCGGTGTCAATGGCACCGGAGCAAAGCGCGGTGTCGCGGGCACCGGAGCAGAGCGCGGTGTCGATGGCACCGGAGCAGAGCGCGGTGTCAATGGCACCGGAGCAGAGCGCGGTGTCAATGGCACCGGAGCAGAGCGAGGTGTCAATGGCACCGAAGCAGAGCGAGGTGTCACAGGCCCCAGAGCAGAGCACAGTGTCAGGGACGCTGCAGCAGAGTGCGGTCCCTGGCAAAGAGACACAAACAAAACAAGGCCCCAAAGTCTGTTGGTATTACAAATGGGCAACCTGTAAACATGGGATATCGGGAAGAACAAATGGAACATGTAAGTACGATCACCCTAGAATGTGCAGAAACCTCCTCAATACAGGTAAATGTACCAAAAGCTGTGAATTCTTTCACCCAGAAATTTGCAAGAACTCTTTGGACAGGAAAGAGTGCTTCAATGCTGAATGTCCAGCTTTTCATATAAGAGGTACCAGGTGAATAAAACCAACAGACCGCCACTATGAAAACAGCCACTACTCCATCGACCGGGATAATTTTTTAGCAAGAGGAGGAGAAGAATGGCTAAAAATGACCAGACTCTACCACCAACTCGGTCAAATGCTAGAGAGGACACAAACACAGTGGCCTCCTTACCAGAGCCTCAGATATTAACACCAAGGCATCCAGCACGTCCACTAACACGATAACATCATTTATATTTGCCAACATCCAGGGTATAAAAACACGCAAATCCAACAAAGTTCACTTTATAGATGGTCTCCTTCATGAGGCAAATGCAGTGTTTGCAGCCCTAACAGAAACCCACACAAAGGACTACCATGATGGTGAAATATGGATCTCAGAGTACAGTACAATCGTTTCTGATGTGATAGGAAACACCGGCTTCAGGGTGGGGTCAGCCTCTACATCAAAGACACACTCATCTGTACTGAGCTGCTAAACACCTCAAATGATATGGTGGAAGTGCTGATAATCAAAATAGAGATTCTAAATGTAGTTATTGTCCTTGTATATAAGTCACTGGAGGCAAACCCTCAGCAGTTTAACCCTTAAAGTGCGCATCACTTCATATGAAGTGTAAATCGTTTTACCAGTCAACTGCGCTTCACTTCATATGAAGTGTATGGGTACCGCGCACGATTTGAATGGCCCGCGGTGTAGCTGGGGGTCCCATACGCTGCCCAGGGGCTCTAGTAAACAGCGGCATTTTGAAAAAAAATCCCGCTCACGATCCAAAGGCATGGGAGGCCTCAGTTTAGCGAGAGTCACCATGGCGAGCGCACGGTCAAACGCCTCACGGGCACGCACCACTCAGTCCCTCACCCCAGAGCAAATAGCCCACGAATTATTCTCTGAAGGTGAAGAAAGTGTGTTTGACGATTCAGACAACGATGAGGATTATACACAGTTGTCGGGTGATAGCAGCAGTAGCAGTGAAAGTGAGAATGACCGCCATGCCATGGCGAGGCCTATACGCTCACCGATGCCTCCTCGCCCAGTTTCTACCCCAATTCTACCACGACCTCACAGTTCCTGTGGATATTTTCTGTTTGAGGGTGACGAGTCAGAGGGAGGTGACTCCTTTTCTGGGTTTAGTGATTCAGATCAAATTTTTATTGAGCCTGTGGCTGGTACCAGTGGTGTAACTGGGCGAGAAATTGTCGCGTCAGCAGCATCTCGCCCGGCCAAGCGCCACCGCATGGCACCACATGAGGGACCAAGACCCTCGTGTTCACGTGCACCCACCTCACGTGCACCCACCTCACGTGCACGTAGCCGCCGTGCTTCTCGCAGACGGTATTCAGCTCCTGGTCGCCGGTATGCATCGCTTCCTCGCCGTCTTTCCTCTGCATCTCGCAGGACGCCTGGTATACTTGAGTGGAGTGATGGTGACGATTTTATTCCTAATATTCCTCACTTTGACGATAAAGATGTAGGGATTACAAACCTTTTCCCTAATCAAGGTGAGGACATGGCTGAGATGGAATATTTTACAGCATTCTATGATGAACCACTCATGGAATACATTGTACACCAAACGAACCTGCATGCTGCTTACCTGATTGAGAGGGAAATCATAGAATTTTCACGATTGCAGCGTTGGAAAAATACCACAGTGGCGGAAATGTATGTGTTTTTGGCACTCTGTTTGTTGATGAAGCACTGTCACAAACATGCAATAAATGACTATTGGAGCAAGGACAAGACAATACCAACACCTTTATTCGGGAAATATATGTCACGAGACAGGTTTCAGATACTCCTCAGGTGTCTACATTTTGGAAGTGTTCAGGACCGAACACCTGATGATAGACTGTGGCGAGTGAGGCACTACATGAACGATGTTATTGGAAAATTCAGAGATTTTTACGTACCAGCACAGAAGCTGGTGGTTGATGAATCTCTCATACTTTTCAAGGGACGTGTTCCATTCAAACAGTACATTCCCTCAAAACGAAACCGATTTGGCCTGAAATTTTTTGTTCTTTGTGATTGTGAGACAGGATACGTGTTACACATGATTCTGTACTCGGCTAGTGATGTAGACATTCCCGGTAACGACGAACATGGATTCTCGGGGAGTGTAGTGAAGACCATCATGGCTCCGTGGATGAACAAGGGACACATTTTATACACAGATAATTACTATACAAGTCCCTTGCTAGCTCGGTTCTTGCTAGAAAATAGAACCGGATTGGTTGGTACAGTAAAGCCACAACGAAGGGAAATGCCTGTGTTTGACAACGACATTGCAGTTAGTGAGTGTCAGAGAAGGAAAAGTGATAACATTCTGTCAGTTCGGTGGAAAGACAAAAGAGAGGTGAACTTGTTGACAACAATTCATGATGGAACAATGGTGAACAGTGGGAAAGTGAGCCATAAAACAAACGCACCACTATATAAGCCAGACTGTGTTTTAGACTATAATATCAACATGCGGTTGATTGATAAATCAGACATGATGATTGGCACTGCAGAGTGTGTGCGGAAGACATGTAGGTGGACGAAAAAAGTGTTCTTCCATCTTGTGGACATGAGCATGCTGAACTGTTTCAACATGTACCTTGTGAGAACTGGACGTAAGCCCACTTTCCGTGACTTTGTATTTGATGCTGCAATACAGTTATTAGGAAAGTTTGCAAAAGATGTCCCAGGTATTCAGCGGCCCATCATAAACCCACTGTTGCAGCATGCTGGTACTCCACGCCTCGCTCACACTGAAGGCTTCCTAGCACACAAACTTAAGTATTTGCCACCTGGTGTGAAGCGTGCAATAGCCCAACGTGATTGCTTGGTGTGTAAAACAACGACACGTAGAGACAAGAAACGGAAGCTTGTGCAAACATGGTGTGAAACATGTGGTATCCCATTATGTGCTGTCGACTGCTTCAATGACTACCACAGTCTAGAAATCTTCTAAGTGTGCTTCAAAGTGTGTATAGCGTGTGCGAGTGTGTAAATATGTAAACATATAAGCAGATAGCGTGTGCGTGTGTGTAAATATATACAAATATAAGCAGAACATACAATATAATAGACTGTAATGACATATTATATTGCCGTAATTGAAAACATTTGTGTGCGCCTGTGTATACTCAAATATGCAACAATTATTGATACAAAATATGTTCAAACAGTATTTGAAACACAATTAGTGAAAAAAAATTAGATAAAATGCGCTTAGACATTGTAAATAAATAGCGCGAAAATATATTTGTGGCAACTCTGGCTGTTTGAGGACCGCGCGCAACACCTCCCGGGCGTGTACTGCATGAGCGAACATGCAGATTGTGACGTCATCACAGAGCTTCTCGGCTCTATTGCAACAAAAGTAAGTACAATAGAATTTTTTTTTTATTTTTCCCGTGATCAGTGAACAGAACTTAACAGATTAGCAAAAAAAAAAATTTTTTTTTTTTTTCAAAATCACATGCGCCTGTGCGGATGGCAGGATATTAGACCCCGAGCATGTTAAGGGTTAAAGATGAACTAATGAAAATAGAACACCGCTTGGAAAACCTCACAAATCCAGCTCCGAACTTCATCCTGCTTGGGGACTTCAACCTACGGCACCTGAAATGGAAGCACCTGGCTAATACAGTAATATCAGAAAGAATACCAGGAAGTAGCCTAAATGAACAGGCACATGTAAATGACCTGCTACGGATGTGTGACAGGTTTGCCTTAAACCAGCAAATAGTAGAACCAACTAGGAAGAGAACACCCTGGACCTTATTTTCACTAATAATGATGAATTGATCAGGAACATAATGATTACAAATACCTGTTACTCAGATCACAACTTAACTGAAGTTATGACAACCATGGGGAATAGACCTTCAAAACCAGTCCAGATTCCTGGTGGAGGAGATTTCAGCAAATTCAACTTCAATAATAAACAGATAAACTGGGAGCAAATAAACCAGGACTTCACAGAAATAAACTGGGAAGAACAGCTAGAAAATGCAAACCTGAACCAGTGCCTGGAAAAAATATGCTCAGTAGCACTAGAAATATGTTCAAACCGCATACCCCTAAGAAAAAAGAGGAAGAGATGTAGATTGGAACGGGAACGTCGTTCCCTATATAGGCGAAGAAAACGAATCGCGGAACAACTTGAGAGTCGCACCTTATCTCAAGAACGGCGAAGAAGGTTAGGTAGAGAAATACAAACAATTGCACTCAAGCTACAAGAATCATACAAAACCCAGGAGAGGCAAAGAGAGCAAAAGGCCATCAGTGAAATAAAGAGAAATCCAAAATATTTTTTCTCCTATGCAAAATCAAGATCAAAAACCACATCTAGTATCGGGCCCCTGCAAAAGGGAGATGGAGCTTTCACCGATGACAACAAAGAAATGAGCGAGCTACTGAGGAAGCAGTACGACTCTGTTTTCAGCGAGCCATTAAACGCACTAAAGATAACCCAAATGAATTTTTCATGGATATGATACCAACATCAAATCATATATCAGACGTCACCCTATTCCCACTGGATTTTGAAGAAGCCATAAACAGTATGCCTATGCACTCTGCACCAGGCCCAGATTCTTGGAACTCCATATTCATCAAGAACTGTAAAAAAACACTATCACAGACCCTCCACATTCTGTGGAGACAAAGCCTAGACACTGGCGTTATCCCTGATATACTAAAAACAGCATAGATAGCACAACTTCATAAACGAAGAAATAAGGCAGAAACAAAAAATTATAGACCGATAGCACTAACATCGCACATCATAAAAAATTTTGAGCGAGTGCTAAGTAAGATCACAAAATACATGGAATCACAGCATCTCCATAACCCCGGACAACATGGTTTCAGAACTGGGCGCTCTTGCCTGTCGCAGTTGCTGGACCACTATGATATGGCATTAGATGCTATGGAAGACAAACAAAACGCTGATGTAATTTACACAGATTTCGCAAAAACTTTTGATAAATGTGACCATGGTGTTATTGCACATAAAATGCGTTCAAAAGGAATTACCAGAAAAACAGGCAGATGGATCTACAATTTCCTGACCAACAGAACCCAATGTGTAATAGTCAACAAAATAAAATCCAGCCCATCAACCATGAAGAGCTCAGTCCCCCAGGATACTGTGCTTGCTCCAGTACTTTTTCTCATCCTATCGGACATAGACAAGAACACAACCTATAGCACTGTATCATCCTTTGCAGATGACACTAGGATCTTCATGAGAGTAGGCAACATAGAGGACACGGCAAACCTCCAATCAGATGTAGATCAGGTCTTTCTATGGGCTACAGAAAATAATACAGTATGGTGTTTAAGGAAGATAAGTTCCAGTTCATGCGCTATGGAAAAAATGAAAATATAAAAACGGAAACCACGTACAAAACTCAGGCAAATCATAACATAGAACGAAAAGGCAATGTAAAGGATCTGGGTGTACTCATGTCGGAAGACCTTACCTTTAAAGAACACAATAAAGTAGCCGTCACAACTGCAAAAAAAATGACAGGTTGGATAACAAGAACTTTTCACACTAGAGATGCTATACCGATGATGATACTTTTCAAAACGCTTGTGCTCTCTAGAGTGGAGTACTGCTGCACAATGACAGCCCCTTTCAAAGCTGGAGAAATTGCTGACCTGGAGAGCATGCAGAGATCCTTTACTGCTAGAATCCACCCAGTAACTATCTAAACTATTGGGACCGACTGAAGAGCCTTAATCTGTACTCCCTTGAGCGCAGGCGGGAGAGATACATAATAATTTACACGTGGAAAATATTAGAGGGGCTGGTCCCAAACCTGCACACAGAAATAACATCACATGAGACCAGAAGACATAGCAGGATGTGCAGAATACCCCCTTTGAAAAGCAGAGGTGCAACAGGTACTCTGAGAGAGAACTCTATCAACATCAGAGGCCCGTTCAACATGCTTCCGCTACACATAAGGGGCATAACTGGCAAACCCCTCAGTGTTCAAGAGAGAACTGGATAAGCACCTCCAAAGGATACCTGATCAACCAGGCTGTGACTCATACGTCAGGCTGCGAGCAGCCGCGTCCAACAGCCTGGTTGATCAGTCCAGCAACCAGGAGGCCTAGTCGACGACCGGGCCACGGGGATACTAATCCCCGGAAACACCTCAAGGTATACTTGCTTGATGGGGTTCTGAGAGTTCTTCTACTCCCCAAGCCCAGCCCAAGGCCAGGCTCGACTTGTGAGAGTTTGGTCCACCAGGCTGTAGCTTGGAGCGGCCCGCAGATCCACACACCCACCACAGCCCGGCTGATCCGGAATTTCTCTAAGAAAACTGTCCAGTTTTCTCTTGAAGATGTCCACGGTTGTTCCAGCAATATTTCTTATAGTCGCTGGGAGGACATCTGAACAACCGCGGACCTCTGATGTTTATACAGTGCTCTCTGATTGTGCCTATGGCACCTCTGCTCTTCACCGATTCAATCTTGCATTTTCTTCCATATCGTTCACTCCAGTACGTTGTTATTTTACTGTGTAGATTTGGGACCTGGCCCTCCAGTACTTTCCATGTATATATTATTTGGTATCTCATCTCCTTTATAGAGAGTACATTTGGAGAGCTTTGAGACGATCCCAATAATTTAGGTGTTTTATCTCGTCTATGCGTGCCGTATATGTTCTCTGTATTCCCTCTATTTCAGCAATCTCTCCTGCTCTGAAGGGAGAAGTGAGTACTGAGCAGTACTCAAGACGGGACAACACAAGTGACTTGAAGCGTACAACCATTATGATGGGATCCCTGGATTTGAAAGTTATCGTAATCCATCCGATCATTTTTCTGGCTGACGCAATATTTGCTTGGTTATGCTCCCTAAACGTTAGATCGTCGGACATCATTATTCCCAAATCCTTGACATTCTGTTTTTCTACTATGGGAAGATTCGATTGTGTTTTGTACCCTGTATTATGTTTCAGATCCTCATTTTTGCCGTACCTGAGTACCTGAAATTTATCACTGTTAAACATCATGTTATTTTCTGCTGCCCAATCGAAAACTTTGTTGACATCTGCTTGTAGTTTTTCAATGTCTTCAGCAGAGGTAATTTTCATGCTGATTTTTGTGTCATCTGCAAAGGACGACACGAAGCTGTGACGTGTATTTTTGTCTATATCTGATATGAGAATAAGGAACAGTAGCGGTGAAAGGACTGTACTTTGAGGTACAGAGCTTTTAACATCGCTTGGACTCGATTTTATTTGATTGACTGTTACTCTTTGTGTTCTGTTCGACAGGAAATTGAGTATTCAGTGTCCTACTTTTCCAGTTATTCCCATTGACCTTCTTTTGTGAGCTATCATCCCATGGTCACATTTGTCGAACGCCTTTGCAAAGTCTGTGTATACAACATCTGCATTTTGCTTTTCTTCTAGGACTTCTGTGATTTTGTCATAGTGGTTGAGTAACTGTGACAGACAGGATCTTCCCGTTCTAAATCCATGTTGTCCTGGGTTGTGCAATTCATTGTTTTCCATAAAACTAGAAATTTGATTCCTAATCACTCTTTCAAACACTTTTATTATGTGTGATGTTAGTGCAACTGGCCTATAATTTTTTGCCAAGGCTTTACTCTCCCCCCCCCTTGTGCAACAGAGCTATATCTGCAGATTTAAGTACTGCTGGAATCTCCCCTGTATCCAGGCTCTTTCTCCATATTACACTGAGTGCTCTCGCTACTGATACTTTACATTTCTTTATGAATATTGAATTCCATGAGTCAGGCCCAGGAGCTGAGTGCATAGGCACATTGTCAATTTCTCTTTCAAAGTCTTCCGAGTTTGTGGTAATATCCGTTATATTATCTGCAGCTTGAATGTCGTTCATAAAGAAGCTGTCTGGGTCATCAACTTTCATGTTGTTTATTGGTGTGCTAAACATAGCCTCTGTTACGGTGCCCTCTCCTATTTCTTTCGTTTGCCGGCTTAAAGAGTCATATCAGCTCTCCCTACTGATTCTCTGAGGTTCAGGGAGTCTAATGATATATGTGGCGACCAGACCGGCTGCCAGTTAAGGGAAGGAAGTTACATTATAAGTTGTAAATAAAGGGAAATTGGCGCCCTGTTATAAAATGAAAAGAGTATCCCCTAAGGCAGATATGACCTTTTGGAAGGGACACTAGCCGATCGCGGATTGGCCGACTTAGGTCGCGGGCGACCAATTAGGGCCCGCCATGACGTCACCGAGTGCCCCGGGCGGCGCCAACGTCAGAGTTGACCCGACCTTGGAAGCGACAGGACGCACCTCGGTCTGCTCTCAAGGATCAGAGGCTCTACAAGCCTTTCTTAGTGGATTAGTGCTGGCTATTGCAGCCCATCTGCTGTATTGGAGACCCCGCGCTTCTGGGAAGCAAAAAGGAACCAAGTTTATTGAGCGAAAGAGTGCCAAACTTGGAAAATATTCGACGACGACGCTGGGCGGCGACGCTGGACGTTGAGGGTCTGGAAAGGTGTGGCGGGCAAGCCTAGCTGTGACCGGGTCACATCCACTGAGGGTTTTGGAAGGACGACACCGTGCCTAGGACAAGGAGCAACGCCTTGTGGAAGGGGCGAGTGTGGGAAAATAGTGATTAGCTCAGCGCCTATCGATGAACCAGGATTGGGGTAGCTGAATCTCAGGGATTGGAACGGCGACGACGCGAAGCCTCCACGACACCTGAGGACCTGTGGAACGTTCCTGGATCGTCGAGGATCGACTCAGGAAGCGTGGGAACCTCACACCATCGAGGGACAGGCGTCGTGAGCCAGGAATGTAAGGTAGATCATTTTCCCTCCCATTACCCCTTGTGTGAGTAGGCTAGTTAGGCCACAATAGTTACTTATGTATGTGGCAACAGGACATTAATACTTTAGTAGTAGAATAGGCTGCAAGGCAGCTTGTGTCCAGGACTGTCAGAGGGGACAGTGTGCATGGATGGCAGGACAGTGAAGAAGAGGCGCCGACGTGGTGAAGAGGCCCTCCTGTGAGAGAGTGTGGGACTCCTGTCTTTCTGCCCAGTTGAAGGAGTGTTGGAGGTCGTGGAAGAAGAGGCTGACTATCTCCAGACTTATTATTCTTATTTTCATATTCATGTATTACTTGTGATTGTATGTGTGATTATGTAATTTGCATCAGTAAATTCACACCTTTTCATTGTGTTTAAGTGTGCCTCCATTATGATATTTCTCTATGAGCATACACGAAGGTTATCATAGTACCACCTAGGGAACACTAGGTTCTCTATAGCAGTTCTTATTGCCTGGAGAGTGGTAAAGACAGCACGGACCTATATAAAAAGTGTACCCTTAGCCATCCGATCAGTATCAGTGCCTGAATGGTGGCAACTATTAACGTAGTGGCTATAGAGAGGTAAAGCCACACAGACCTTCCTGGGAGAGTACCCTGGGCCAACAGTCTAGTAGCAGATCTATGGGAGTAGCAATCTTCTGGCTACAAATAATATATAATACACCCACTGAACTGCATTGCTGGGGTGCAGATATAATAACCCAGCTGGCGACCTTGTTAAGAAGATAGAGAAGACAGGCGGGAAAGGAGTTCCTGCAACCTTTTTATCTGGCAGGCAAGACTCAGGGAGGTTATTGTTATAAGGTAAGCCTGAGTCTTCCTTCACTCCTCCACGGGTCTAGGCCAGAACTGTTAACAGCAGTTTCCCCGTGTTTGACTGAAGGGCTTCCAGGGTGAATCAGTGGCACCCCCTTTTGTGGTGGAAGCAAAGACCTGCGGAGGTGGGCATTGTTGGTCCTCTCCTGTGTGACCAAGGAGACTCCGGTGAATCCCGGGAGTCGGAGGGGCTGAGTATTCGGCCTTTTGAGCCCCTAGCAGCCGAGTGCTAGCAGAGCCCCAGCCCACCCCCCACGTGACACCTCATACTGGCTTCTTAGAATTTCACTAATCTCTTTGTTGTCCTCTGTGTATGTACCTTCATTTGTAATTAACGGTCCAATACTGGTCGAGGTTTTTTATTTTGATTTTACGCGTGTGAAAAAATATTTCGGATTTTTTTTTATCTCTTGTATAGCTTTCTGTTCCAATTCCATTTCCTCAGACTCATATGATCGCTTCAACGTTTGTTCTATTTCTTCGATCTCCCTGCTTAGGCTTATTTTCGTTACTTGTGATAGTTGTGTCTGCCGAAGCATTTCCGTTATTTTTTTTCCTTCTTCTGTACAGTCATCTGCATTCTCTTTCTAGAGTGGTCCTCTTTCTGCCCCTCCTCACAGGCACGTGCTTCAAGCAGACCTTATAAGCTTCAGCTGTCAGTTGAGCTATTCCCTGTGTGGGAGTTTTGTCGCTTAAGACCGTCTCCCATTGAATGGTTGCAAGGTCTACATTTATTTTTTCCCAGTCGATCCTCTTATTGTTGAAATTGAATTGATTGAATATTCCTTCTCGCTTGTTGGGTCTCTTAGACCTACTACCGTTATTTATGCAGTTCGCACTTCAATGAGCTTATGGTCTGAGTATGAAGTATCTGAGATTGTAATGTCTCTGATTAGTTCATCATTGTTTGTGAATAACAAGTCTAGTGTGTTTTCATTCCTAGTTGGTTCTGTAATCTGTTGATTGAGCAAGAATTTGTCACAGAATCTCAAAAGTTCTCTGGCCTGTGGTTGGTTATTTCCCGGGTCATTCCCTGCTATGATATTTGTGTTTGCCATTCTTCATCTTAGACTCGGTAAATTGAAATCTCCAAGGCAGATAATATCTGGAGCTGGGTTTGCTAGGTTATCAAGTATGTTCTCTATTTTGTGCATCTGCTCTGTGAATTCCTCAATCGTTGTATCTGGCAGTTTATATATTAGAATAATAATTAGGTTTAGTTTCTCTACCTTAATTCCAAGTACAGTGGAACCTCTATTAACGAGTTTAATCCGTTCTGGCACCGAGCTCGTTACCTGGAAAACTCGTCTTTGGAAACAAATTTCCCCATTTAAAATAAAGGAAATAAATTTAATCCGTTCCACTCCCAAAAACATCCATACTTGTATGACTTTTTTTTATGTAAATATAATACTGCACATGTAAATATAAATGTTTTGTTGTAGTTTTTAATATTTACTTTACCTTATGAAGAGTAGTTGCTGGCTTGAGGGAGACGATGGAGAGGTGGGAAGGAGGAGAGGGGTTATGGTGTGGAAGGAAAATCCACCTCTGAGTCAGGCGGACTCTCTCTTCTTGGGAATTTCACCCAAATTTCATTTCAAATGTCACACAAGGATGCGTTAGACCAGCACCAAATAAAAAACTACGTTGATTATACTCGTTGTGTCAACAATATAATAGTCTTACCACGAAGATACAATACAATGCCGTTTTCTCAAATAGGCAATGTGGTTATTAAAGAAAACGGAAATTTCATGGCAAACATGTATACAATCCCCAAGTCGATCGGATAAGAATTGGATTTTAAAGAAATATTTGCTCAAATGACGCTTGAGCACAATGTTTGGGTGCATTCAAGATAAAAAAAGTGTGTTACGTTCAAGCGACATATACCTGCGAAAGTGATAACACTTTCATAAAGTGTTATCACAAAGTGATAAATTAATTAAACATTTTCACACACTGGGTTGTCACTGCTTTATCAGGGCAGCTTTTCCAAGAATGCGTTCACCTTTTCAAACATTCCAAACACTTCCCTGATCTCAGTGGAAGAGGCAGCATCCTCCCTTACCTCCTCATTCCCTTACTAATGGTGTAAATTGTTGATGAGGACCTGCCATACTTCCTTGTGAGATCAATCACACAGACACCACACTCATGCTTTGCTATAATTTCCTTCTTGAAATCCATAATAATTGTCTTTCTTCCTCTTGAAAACACTATCTTTAGCAAGCAGCTTCTTTGGAGGCATCGTGTGTTACAAATTGTAGTCGCAAAACCACTAAAAACCCAAAGAAAAGCTCAAATAAATCCAGAGGGATGCTTGTCGTGTGAGATACAACAACAACACTGGCGTCGGAGGCGTCCGAGAATTTGCGAGAACCCGCGAGACGCTAGGAAGCGCCATGTGGTTTCACTCGTTAATAGAGGCGAGCTCGTCAATAGAGACAAATTTGCTGCGAGTGGCTTGCTCGTTACTGGAAAAACTCGTTAATAGAGCCACTCGTTAATAGAGGTTCCACTGTACCTCTACCACCTCATTAGTTGAGTTTAGTAGTTCTATGCATACCAGGTCCTCTTTAATATACAGACCTACTCCTCCATTTGACC